>NW_026942042.1:0-87989 GCF_024139115.2 Armigeres subalbatus
AATGTCAGAAGAAAGAATAGCGAAAACAATATTCAACAGAGTACCAGATAGGGGCCGGCCACTTCGTGGAAAGTCAGGAACACGCTGGCTGCACGCGGTGGAATCGGACCTGGGACCCTGAACGTTCGGTGAAACTGGAGGAACATCGCACAAGACCGACGATTATGGAGCTCTACAATACGCCAGGCATAGGTGTATCGACGCTGCAGCCAACCAGGTATCCAGGTAGGTATACATTGAATCTAATGAATGTAACATTTTTTGTACAACTCAAATATAAGAAGGAAATATTGAAATAGAATTTCAATTTTTTTTAAATTGAGACGTTCTGATTCATTTGTAATAATTTTAGCTGTTTATAATAATTTTAGTTCATTTATCATAATTTTAGCTGTCGCTTTAGAAAAAAATATTATAAATATTTGTGTATCCCCACATAAAAAACCCTGATCGATCCACACAGCAATGATTATGTCTTTCTCGGTCATTAGATATACTAAAAAATGATTGAGTTTTTCTTAGCGTGTTATTTGTATGAAAATCGTATTTTGGCCGAAACTTTTGATCTCATAGTCCGATCTGGTCAATTTTCAATAAGAAACGAACATGCAAACAAACATGTAGGGTTGGTTAGTTGGTTGGATTCTTGAAATATTATTAGTTTTTCTTTAAAATTTTTAGACCATGATGTATTGGTTTATTGATAAACATTTCGAAAATACATTTTTTAATGAAATCTCGATGAAGCTAAGAGAATTGATCAGGTTGGCGCATATTTCCACTATTATAATTTACGGGGAATTTTGTTAACTATCGAATGAACAATTGGTTCACAGTTGCCAATATAATAATTGAGAATTAGCAGGACTAGAACCACTATCATTGTTGTAACTTTCCGAAAACTTCCAATATCTTGGCAGCCAGTTAGTGTCAGACGGTGGAACAGAATCGACATAGGAGCACAGATCAAGAAAGCTAGGGCTGATTTTGCAAGTTTACGAAATATATGGAGATCCAATCAGTTTTGTAAACGCACCAAATTCCGAATATTCAGCTGTCTGTTTTTATATGACAGTGAGATTTGGTGTGTATCAGCAAAGATAACGCATAGTATCTGCAAGTATTTATCAACCGATGTATAGGTTTCACATATCGGACTTGGTGTCCTCGGTTCTCGAATGCTGAGTTCCATCGTCCATCGATGATGCAATCAAAAATCGATATCAACAAAAAATAGAAATCTTAAATGGAGGTGGCTCGGCCACAACGAAAGAGCGGAGACGAATTCTGCAAGCAAGCACTGGAGTGGAATCCGGCAGAACATCGCAGCAGAGGCAGACCCAGGGGCTCGTGGCGACGTAGCCTCTGCAAAGAAATGAAGGAAGTCGACAGAAATCTAACCTGGGCCACGGTCAAGGCTAAAGCGAGCAGCCGCCCAGGATGAAGATCTTTTACGTTGGGCATATGTACCCCTAAGGGGCAAGACAGAGTAAACGCGACTAGCGATGCGACGGACACATGAATGAATAATGAATGAATGTTCACAAAGAATCCTCATTGTTCGGATGTACTCATAAGTGTAAGCATTAATGAATTCATATAATTTAGCTATGTTAAGCTCAAAAACATTGCACGAGTGTGTAATTTTCTGTTGCTGCTTGCGTCTAATACTGTATTCAGTTTGAACGTGAACAATTCCATGATAGACCAACATTGGTTTCTGAATATTTGTTTAATTTGAGAGGGGTTGATGTTTCTGTGTTTCTTTCACCTTTCTTGTTATAGGGTAACCGGCGGTAATGTTGGCCCTGGATGTAACATTGGCTCATCACGCAAAATAATCAATATTTCAGCGATAATACGTCGATTTGTAGGGAGATATTAACCACTGCTTCTTTAGAAAAGTGTATAAAACATATATCTGCTTCATAACTCTAGATTTATACACTTCTTAAACTATTAAAAGCAATTATCTTGCGTGAAAAATCACTTTGACTCGATTTTTAGCAGTCATGTTTCGTTGACTTATGCAGGCTGCCTGTGCTAGAGTTTTCTTTTGCCCAATAAAAGAGTTTTCTGAATGAACATACCTGCTTTCGCACATCAGATGAATGGATAACAACCACACTACGTCAGCTATCATTTTTATTTCATAATTTCCATTAGTATAGCGACATAATTAACCAAAACTTTTTTGGACAATACTGGGGGCACCCGTTGCCAAATGGTGGCATGCGCCTTCGATTTGTAGCACTACGTTAGTATAGGTGAAACTCTACAATCAAAACATTCTCACCAATAACCCGTACTGGAGAAAATAACCGAAAGCTGCAGATAGAATATCCGATGCTTGCGATTAGGTTGCTAAGAATTTTTGTAAAAACAGGTTAATCCACTCAGCGGTTGAGTTTCATTCGCAAATTACATAACGCTAAACTGAACCCACACCAAGCCTCTAGTAATGCTTCATGTATGGTAGGGTCCTGAAATTTATAAAGTTCTTAACGCTCAGACAAGTAACCTCCCACAACCTAGAACGTCATGTAGTTTGTGAATGGGCCTTCATGATGCTTTTCTCAAATCATATTATAATCGCTTTCATTTGCAAAACATACCAGAAACAATTGCCTACCTTACGGCTTCTGAACACGATTCAAGCATCAACCTTTCGTGGTTCGATACATCATTTTCTTCATAATTTCGCAAATAAATGATTCAATTAGTGTAAGAATATTTAGTTTTTATCATCTTTCGCACGAATCCTACAAACATTTTCTCATTTAATAATGGAAAGATACAATGGATCGTATGTTTCATTAGATAAACTTTCAACGTCATTTCATGGGAATAATTTCAAGTCAAATTACTTGACAAATACCTTCATCATAATTTAGATTTATTATTGCTTGCAAAAAGTATTTTGATCTGTAAAATGATACCGAAAAAGTATTCTTTCAACTCGGGAAGTTGAAACACGTTAGAGTTTTGAGAGGATTCACAACAGCTGATCGATATAGAGAGGAGTGGAATCAAACGCACCTATCAATCATGAAACTTCAATGCACGCAGAGTTAAAAACAAGCATCCAATAATTGTATTTATGAATAATTGTGTAATAATATCAGGTAGTTTGCACAGTTCTAACTTTTTTATGCAAAGTACCAAGCAAGGAATTGCCTGGAAAAGTTTTACAATTGGCTTTCTTCAGCAGTGCGTTATGCATCATCCCCACCTAAAGCACTGTTTACGTTTTGGAAAAAAGTTTCTTTGAGAGTATCGCGAGCGAGAGCAACACAACTGCCATGGTTTCAACTAGCAGTAAATCTCTAAATTATGCGGCAGCTAATAATTAACGTATGCAATTTGTTTAAAGGCACAACATGAGGGCTAGAACATGTAGCCTTTTCGCAATTGCAATTTTTAATACTGATTTTCATTTTTCTAAACTTCTTCACTTGCAAATATGGTAAATATTTGGGAAATAAATGATTCATATAATAGTATTTCGTTAGCATGTCCTTGGTAAGCGTGCTATTGGGGAATTAAAAATGCACTCCCACAATCCGTGTGGTAGTATTTTACATGTAACCAATAAGAATTCACGCTCAATCAGGTGATTTGATTTTCTCTATTTGTTTGCATGCTGCCTTTATTCAACGCAAGCAAAATGACTGGTACTACAAACAGCAACCCATCTTTATCTTTCGTATGTCTGAAATCAACTATCACTCGTCCCAAGTGGGCTGAAAAATGGTCCACCTGATAGGGACAAGGATGCCGACATTTTGTTAATTTCTCTCGAGACTTTCGCTGGTTTAAATGAGATATTGCGGACATTCATCGCCGTTTTTTGCTATTTGGCGTCAACACCAAATGTAAGCAAGCCGGCTGGTGGAATAATTCTGGTTGGAAATGCAATATATGAAAATTTATAACGATAAATGTGCTCAACCGTAGCATAATGGGCCAAGGTTTGAGCCGTTACCCCTATGTGTTACGGATACCATTGATCCAACCAAATTGACGTTGAATGAAAAACTCAAAATCAATTGATCAAACTGATCTACCAAACACTCTTTCATAGATTGGTAAGAACGACATCAACGTCACTAAATATTTTAGATTGGTTTATGAAACGTTGCCCTTGTTTCATACTCTATTATGAAAGAGTGTTTGTGATCAGTTTGATCAATTGCGAGTCTTTCGTTCAACGTCAATTTGGTTGGATCATATGGGTTCATATGAATGTATTTATGCATGAATAAACGAATCGTGCGTGCTTTACTGCAGCTTTCAATTTCAGCTATGACGAGCGAGCACTACTACACAGTGGCATACCAATGAGCTTAGTTCAGTTGGAGAATTCATGTAAAATCATACAAGAAAAAGGCACGCAGCGTAGAAAATATTGCAGTTTGATTCGCAAAACATGTTGATTGACTGGCAGTGGAGAAAGTTTATAAGATAAACAGAAGTTTACCGGTTGGTGGCGTTGGGGTTCTCCAGTGCACTTTGCAAGCTAGGATTGATTCTAGGTTCTTTTCTGGTAAGAACCACTTTCTACTCGTTGGGCGGTTTGTTTCGCTGCGTTTACAACTCAAAACAATTTCATACCAAGACAGGTTTAGAAAGCCCATCAAATAATAATGGTTAAAATGCGAATTAGAACATTAAAATTAAACGGCTGGCCAAGATACTGCGAGAGACGTAGAGCAGAGTGATAAAAAGGTGAAGAAAGTGTTATACAATGCAAGATTTATCCCGATACTGTTTCGAGTCTAGCACGCAAAATAAAAACCTTGCATGTTGGACGCCCATGGCCGCACAGCTGCTGCTTCACATGGAAGCAATTAATAAACATTCAGTAGAGGCAAACAAAACATACTTTGAAGTCATCAAATAAAACAGGGACTCCTAACCTATTTGATCACATGATCAAGAACACAGAGAAAGACAAATTACTAGAACCTAACCAGTAAAGGAAAGAATTTTTTTTTAAAGCTCTTCCAAACACACGCGATGCGACAATCGTGACGTGATTTTATATTCCGTGTATGGTAGAAAATCGAAAATTTGTTTTCAATAAAATGAAATATCAGCAGTTATCAGACGTCGCAACTCATTTCTGATTAGTGCGCATGATAGTACATCCATGCGTGCATGATGCGCACTACTAATGACATATTTCAAATTGTCGCGACTCGCTCAATGTGACTCGCTCAATGTGTGCTCAATCGCGCGGTCCGGTTTGGTGGCGGCCCGACAATAGCTTGGCGACTGCGATTCTGTCGTCGTTGGTATGGTATAGAAGCGTAAATGGAACATTGAAAATAAAATAACTCTTGCAAACACATAACTTAGGGGGTCAAACGCAAAGGGGTGTGAGCTTAGTTTTCAGGAAAAACGGGTGCAAAGTTTTTCAATATTTTGTCGTCTCGTATAAAACGTATGGTAGAAGAAGAAATTACTAATTTTCTATACATTTTCACATTTTTTACAAATAACGTACAAACTATATCAACATATTGCCGCAAAGCTTTAAAACCAGAGCGTTTTTCGCTATAGTCAACTCAAATTTGACCAAAATGTCACTTACACCCCTCTGTTTCTAACTCCCTCAATTTCGATCGACTGTATACGTCCGAACAGAAGAACGTTCAAAAAATCGTTGAAGAGTGTCTTCTTGGAGATACCGAACATAATCAACTGAAGATCTTTCGAAAATATTGGATGTTTTTGATCATATGTATATATTAGATGTATTTCTCAATTATAAAGATATCAGGGTACAGTGTTTTCCAACGCATGTTTTCTACAATAGTCGAAGAAACGCTACTTTTCCTTAGTAGAATCGGGAGCAGCAATTCCAATTGAAAGCGTTTTGGTAAATATCAATTTCATTTATTCATTTTTTCATTTATTTAGTTAACATCTAAACAGATAACACTGAATCAACAATTTGACGCCACAATACACGGTTTGAGGCCGCAACTCTCCATCCTCGGATACGCCCCACGCTCGCCAAGTCGTTCTGCACCTGGTCTGCCCATCTCGCTCGCTGCGCTCCACGCCGTCCCGTACCTGCCGGATCGGAAGCGAACACCATCTTTGCACGGTTGCTGTCCGGCATTCTTGCAACATGTCCTGCCCATCGTACCCTTCCGGCTTTAGCTACCTTTTGGATACTGGGTTCGCCGTAGAGTTGGGCGAGTAAATATCAAGGCAGTGGTGAATGTGATTCTTTCTTTAAAACAAAAATGCAACTGATAAATATTTGCGATCGAACATTTCGGGAAATAACATAACATTTCGGGAAATAACATCAAGGAAACAATAAGTTAACACCACGAAAAAATCAACAAAAAATCGAAGAAAATTCAGGGGGTATTTAAAAAGGGGATTCCGGGGATTAAACTACCCGACTTGGACATTAATTTACAATGTTATGAAAATTCATATGTGAAAATGTACATGTGGAAGATAATGTTTTGAAAAATGTATTGGAGGTAACCACTTTCCCTTCGGTGGGACTCGAACCCACGACCCTACAGTACGCTAGACTGGTGCTTTAATCAACTAAGCTACGAAGGATCTCCGTCGGCCTTCGCAGCCTAGAGGCTACTGAATGAGCTCGAGATTCCCAAATTGGACGCATAGTCAAATCACTCGCAATCCATTTGTTAAGCTAACACTTCCACATGTGTATAGTACACGTTCACATTACAGGAGCGTGAGTATTTAGAATGTCTGGCGGCTACACACATTCTTCATCAGAAAGTGTACTGATCAAGTGAGGCTGCACACCAAAAAATTATTAATGTTACAGGTGACGTAATGAAAAAAAACTGACACAATACCACAAGACGTAATATGGATTGAGATGTATTTTTCAGTCAATTTGGATGCACACAAAAGTTTCAGTTCAATCGCCACAGTTTTAATGAAAAACAAACAGAAATTTACATCCATCGAACCCAAAGCACAGCAACCGGTGCGATGAACGTATAAACCGACAACACACGCACCCAACAGCCAAACAGCCGACGCACGGGTTGATGCAATGAACAGAGCATGCGCAGAAGAATGTAGAACTTGTTTCACTTTGAACTCTGCTTCTTCATGAAGCGGTGTTGGCTGTGTGGTAGCGTGAGTGGCGCTCACGCAGTGGACCAATGTTCGACTCCCGTCTGCTACTTTATCATTTTTGTTAAAATAATACAGCCAAGTAAATTTAAAAGTGAACTTAGTTTCACATTTATCATAGGGACACGGCAGGTATTTTCGTGGGTGTCGGTCTCGAAGCATCTAAAGTTACATGGCTTTTTCGAAGTGTGTGTGTGAGCTATTTGCCATTCGGTCGTCAAGCTCAGACCCGACCGCATTGCGTAGGCAAGAGCAATTTGAAGGAATGTATCAAGCGAGTGTTTTTATGCTAAATCGCATCGTTTCAGTCATTTGCCAAGAAATCGTTTCTTTCCAAAAATTATTCAAAATCAATTCGGAGGCAATTTGTTGTATACAAACGCAAGAATCCTATGCGACGAACGTTAATTCACTGTTTTCACTGTTTAACAAGGGAGAACAAAAGAAAAAATACGATTATTCAAATGAATGATCCATCTCAGTCATGAGTTTTTAGGTGCTCAGTTGGTTGCATTTCAACTCATGATTGATTTGAATCGATCATTACCGATTTTGAGATTTTAAGTTTTTCCCAACACTGCTAACACTAGCAACCATACACATATCGACGGTTTCCAGCACTACGGGCACAATTCAAAAAATTTCGTTGTTGACATTTTGATGGCAAAGCAGGGAAATTGGTATGATGTTTTACCTTCAAGAAGTTTTTCAGATTACAAAACAGCATCTACTTAAATTAGTTGCCAATCGGTGTTGCAACCATATACGATTAGGAACCACTTTCCAAACATTGGCTACCGGCCACGTAAATTAGAGCACTCGCACTAACACACTCTATTGGATTGGTGCAGGGGCAAACTAGCAGTATGTAATAGCAAGCGCTGTATGCAGCTTGAACTAGTCACATAAGTAAATCTAACCTATTGAAACTGTAAGCAGTAGTCGGATAAAAATCAAAAAGCTAAAGAATGCGTGCAACAAGTTCAGCGCTGTTGAGCCGAAGTATGTCGGTACGACGACGGCAGCGCAGTGGTAGGAACGAATATTGAACGACAACCGTCGACTAGACCATGCTGCTGGCAGCGTAAAACATATCATGCATGGTTTGTTTGCATTTGAACCTGATGCCGACTATGCTCGCTCTGTGTTGCACACAGAATCCGGTTGAATGGGTTGAATACACCTTGAGGTCATGTAAGTTAGGTTGTGGGGTACTTTTTGTCGCACATATTAGATCTACAAAAATACAAAGCCTTACCGGACGTATTCAGCTATTTAGAATGAAAAATTAGAGGTCAAAGTTAATTGCTTCAAGTGAAATGTTATGTTTATATGCTTATTTGCTTGAAATCTGATCATCAATGTCATCATTAGTTCCTGTCAACCGCTGATTGACTAAGAAATAAATACATACAAATCTATAGACATAAAAATGAATTTCTGTCTATCTGAACCTTATAGACTCGGAAACTACTGAACCGAAACTACTTCTTTGGGCCGGGGAAGGTTCTTAAGATGGTTCGAGACCCCTCCACGCTTTGGAAAGCGTGGCTCCCATACAAATGAAATACCAATTTCTTTATAACTCGAGATCTAATCAGAGAATAAATTAATTTTAGGCGAAACGAGTTTGTCGGGTCTGCTAGTAAATAAATAAATATATTGAGATTTACCATTAAGGGAAATTACTGGTGAGTTATATTAAGAAAATAGTGGTTTCCAGAAGTATATGTTCAATGTCAATGTTTATGATTTCACAGCAGTTCGTATGGTAGGCATAATAAATCATAACGACTGTTTTATTTGCCTTTGCTAGCTAAATGATAACAACGATATCAGCAAATAAAATAACTTCATGTGCCATATTGCTACAGGTGTTTATGAAAATACCCGGTATCGATAGCTCGTCAACGGCAATATATGAATTGGGTACCTTTCATTGCTCATCCACGCATTCAAACAGCCCTGCACGATACTTCGCTGAAGGTCAACCTCTTTCCACCTCGCTAAGCTCCCAAGAAGCGCTCCACTCCAGGCTGTCTGGTAAGTGCTGATAACAGTAGAATAATATTAGCCGAACAAATGCATTGAGTGCAGAATAATCTCGTCAAACGACTTAAGGCTTGTTCGCGACAAAATCTGGACACATAATTTTAAGAATAAAAATAAACTGCTGTTGGTTTGTTTCGGTACGTTTTTCACTTCAAATGGCTTCATTCCTTATCGATGCTTCGATGTATGCACGAAACTTGGTGACATTTGAATTTTCTAAGAAATAATACGTGCCGAATGATTTGACATCCTCAGTAGAATCTCTTTCGAGCTCGTATCCTTATGGTGGCTCATAAAATCCGTTTTTGATCCACTCTCTGATGTTTTAGATATTGTCAAACAAGCATCGACATATTTTAAAACGCTTTGAGCAGTGTTCACATGAAAACACAATATTTCTTTTCGTCAGTTTCTGGATCGAGAGACCCGAATTTCAATGGCGACTGCACACAATTCTTTCCGAACCTACAATTTCTTCGACGCCATTTTTCACTACGAACTTGTAACACTTATAAGAAATATATTTTCAAAAAGTACACACATACATTCTTCAATCTACGAAATATTTCACTTGTTGATGTTCTATTTCAAAAGTTGTACGTGTTTAAAGGTGTCCAGATTTTGTCGCGTACAAGCCTTACTACTTCTGATTACAGATAACGGGTGGCTTCCACCAATGTGCCTTCAGTCAGACACTATCCGTACTAATAAAGCACTGAACCGACTAATGATTGGGTGGAAATAACACGCTTTACTAGCGATATGAGCGTGATTAACAATAATAGATGACAGATGTTAGATGTAATTATGTGTCAGTACGCCGTACATCTAATTTGTCGTGACAGATATGTTTTCGATCATATTATTCATCTCGTTAGCATTTATAAAACAAGAACGTAGTCCTAATACATATTAGCACAGTGATTGCACTGTACACAAATAAGAATTCAAAATTTTTAAAACACCATCAAAGTTGGCTTAAACACAGACTACTAATTCATTACAATACGAATATTTGGTAGCTCAAAAAGATTCGTAAATTTAGATACATTACTTTTATGAACACAGTAAACGATAGTCCTATCTGGGACTAATTTTAATATTATTGATTTCATAACGGTTTTGAAAGTCTTGATTCTCTAATAAGCTACAATCAAGAATGTGATATTTTTCGTTTTCTATGTCCATCATGTGTCCGAGATCAGCAGTATACTGAATGCAGCAAGCATCTCTCGGAATGTACGACTAGTGAAAGATCGAAAGGAAATCGGAAAAAGAATGCTGAGGGTCTAAAGATACTACTTATTAATTTGGTTATTGTCGTTGACTCCATCAGGCGGGAAGAAAACTATACAGATTTGGCATCTACGGATAGCGACCCATATTTGCTCAACAACATACAATAACAAATTCGATAAAGTGTTGAGCCATGTTTCAGGAGATGCATAAATGTCGTAACAGCCCTCGCTGAACGTCCGCTGGTAATCGTTAAGAGAACTGTTGTTTCCACACAAGTTTTGGAGTTGCAGCAAAACGTTTGGGGAAGTTGAAGTTACATAGATGGACTCAGAATCGTTGTTGTGAAGACCACTATGGACAACTTTGAAAACAAATTGTTTAGGCTTAATCTTATTTCCGTAGGATTGTTCCGAAGAATCACCGGAAACTTCTAAATCGTTGGAGTTAATATTGCATTGGTCAGTAGGGACCTCTTCCTCGTTGGTTGCGGGGCGTTTTGATTTATGAGATAAAACCGATTTAGGATTATCGATTATTCGAACGCGTGTTCAGTGTTGTCACATATTTTTCTAACCACACCTTTATTTTCAGGCGTATAATCTTTTTCATCTTTATTTGTGATCAAAAAATCTTGATATAATTAAGACTGTATCACAGATAAACAGACATAACACTTTTGAAATTTTCATCGTTCATTGATTTACTCGTCAATTAGAGTCAAGAGCGTAGCCAGAGGGGAGCCGTCGCCCCTCCCCTAAAGTGTGGAAAGATTGAACGGGTTCTGAAATGAATACCCTCAAACATGTGCACTTTACGATCCAATCATATACAGAAATAGCCCGAGCAGCACAAGTTAGACAAAAATGGTTGCAGCAACTTGATTGTGTCTAAATCTGATCACATATGAGTGATCAGATTTAGACACAGCAACCTATGTGAAGCATGTGTGCTGCTAGGGAGGTGGTTGAAATTCAAAAGATTCCCAAAACTTATTAGGGCATCCAGGATCCATAATATATGAAAGTTCAAAACAACTCGAAAAATTTCAGGCTCAAAAATTCTCTTTGAAATCCTTCTAGAAGCTCCCCTGGGAACTTCTGAATTCCTCCGGAAAGTTATCCACAAATTCCTCTGAAAATCGTTCGAAAATCCGAAATTCCTTCGGAAATTCTTCTAGGAACTTCTCCGGGCATTCCTCTCGGAACTCTTCCTTTAATTCCTACGGGATTACTTCCAGGAAATTTTCCGGGAATACCTCCAAACATTCAATAGCAAAATCATCTAGCATTCCAATCTGGAATTCTTTTGGCAATTACTTCAGAATATCCTTCAAGAAATCCTCTAGAAATATCTTCATGAATTTCTCCTGGAATTCGTCCAAGTATTTCCCCAGAAATTCTTACAAGTATTTTTTTCGGGAGTTTCTTCAGGTACTTCTCCAGGAATTTCTCCGGGAGATTTTCCGCGGAAGTGTACTAGAATTCCTTCCGGACTTCACTCGGAATTTACTCGGATATCTGCCAAGAGTTCTTCCAGAAATTTCTTCGGAACAATCTGCAGAGATTTTCTTCAGCAATGAATCTGGGAATACTTTCAGGATTTCATCTAGGAATTTCTGCATTAATTCCTCCTGGTATTTTTCTGGGAATTCCTTCAGATATTTTTTTCGGAAATTCCTTTAAGAACTTCTCTAAGAATTATTTCAGGACTTCCATGTAGAATTCCTCCGGAAGTGCTTATGGGAGTTCCTCCGGGAGTTCTTCAGGAGTTTTTCCAAGAAATTCTCCGGTAATACCTCCAGGAACTTTACAGGGAATTCCTGGACGATATTTGACAGGAATTGCACGGGAAATGGGATTTTGGAAGTTCCTTCAGAAATATTTTTTCTCTTCCTCTAGGGTATTCCACCGGATGTTCCTCTGAAGTTCCACCAGTAGTTCCTTCGGGAATTCAATCAGGCTTTCTTCCAGGAATTCATTTAGCATTTCTTTTGGCATTTTTCTACAAATTCCTCCAGAAGTTCCTCGGAGAATTTCTCTGGGAGTTCTTACGGGAATTCCTCCGGGAGGTTCTTTTAAGAATTCTTCCAGGAGTTCCTCCTGGAATTCTTACGGAAGTTCCTTTGGGAGCTCATCCTAGAATTCTTACGAGAGTTCCTCCAGGATTTCCTCCGGAAATTCTTCCTGTAGTTCTTCAATAAATTCCTCCAGAAGTTCCACCGGCAGTTCCACCGAGAATTCCTCTGATAATTTCTCCGGAAATTCCTATAGAAAATCCCCCGGGAGTTCCTCCGGAAATTACTCTGGGAGTTCCTCCGGGAGTTCCTTTTCAGAGAAACACCCGGAGAAACTGCCGGTGAAACTCCCGGAGGGATTCTCGTAGAAACTGCTGGTGGATCTCCCGGAGGAATTCCCGAAGGAACTGCCGGAGGAGCTCCCGTAAGATCTCCCGGAGGAATTTCAGGAGGAACTCCTAGAAGAATTCCTAGAGGACCTCCCGGATGAGCTTCCAGAGAAACTATCGGAAGAACTTCGGGAGGAATTTCCAGCTTAATTTCTGAAGAAAGCCTAAATGATTTCCTGAAAAAAGCCTGAATAATTTCCTGGAATAGCTTCTGGTGGAGCTCCCGGAGAAATTTCCGGAGAAACTCCCGGATGAATTGCTGGTGGAATTCCCGGAGGAACTCTCGAAGGAATTTTCTGGAAGAATTTCTGAAGAAACTCCCGAAAGAATTTTCAAAGGAACCCCGGGGAAACTACCAGAAGCATTCTCGGAAACAAGAGAAATCATCTTATAGACAAATCTCGTCTAGCTGAAACCTTTGTTGGGGTTTGTAGCTGGACCATTATCATCATCAGAGGACCTCCCTCCCGGAAGAATTTTCAGAGGAACTGCCGATAGAACTACCGGAATAATTCTCGAGGAAATCCTAGAGAAATTCTTGGTGGAAATGCCGGTGAGACTCCTGGAAGAAACTGCTGGTGGGAGGAATTTTCGGAAAAAAACTCCTGGAGGATCTCCCAGTGGAAATCTTGAAATTTCCACTAGAATTCTTTCAGGACTTCATTGCGAATTAATCTAGGAATTCCTTTGAAAATTCCATTGTTGATTTCATTTTCGGTATAATTTCTGTATAAATTTGCGGTGGAATTCCTGGAGAAATTCTTTGAAATTTTCACAAGAAATTATTCGAAACAATTCACGGAAAATTTTATGAAATTTACACAAGAAATTCGAAGATTTTTCGTGAAATTCTCTGGAATGTTTACTGGCAATTCTGCGGAATTTCCACGGAATATTCTTATTCTTAAAAATTATGGGAAACAGCACGAAATTATTTGAATTATTGTAGGGAATTCTGCAGAACTTATGAAGAAGTTCGTAAAGATTTTCTTGGAGTAAATAATGGTGGAACTTTCAGATCAATTCCCGGCAAAATTTATGGTGGAATTCCTGAAGACACTGCCGAAGAAGTTGCTGGAGGTATTCCTAAAGAATCCCTGATAGAATTTCGGATAGAATGCCAGGAGCAATTGTCGAAGGAATTCCTGGAGAAAGCTTGCATATTGATTTTTCTGCCTATTTTTTAATAAATATTATTTCAGAAAGGATTTGTTTAGAAATTCAGATATATGGTTCTAGTTTTCTTAAACTTATGGAAGAATGCAGGATTTTTATAATAATTGTTATAGCCGATTTTATGGGGCCCTCCTTAGCCGTGCGGTAAGACGCGCGGCTACAAAGCAAGACCATGCTGAGGGTGGCTGGGTTCGATTCCCGGTGCCGGTCAAGGCAATTTTCGTGCTAGCCTCATGATATACGAATGCAAAAATGGTAACCTGTCTTAGAAACCTCGCAGTTAATAACTGTGGAAGTGCTTAATGAACACTAAGCTGCGAGGCGGCTCTGTCCCAGTGTGGGGATGTAATGCCAATAAGAAGAAGAAAAAGAAGAAGAAGAAGCCGATTTTATATTCTTTCTGAATACTAAGTTCGTTAATATTTTTCTCACTTTATTTAAAAATATCTGATGAGCAATAAATCACGCATTTTTAAATCCATTATTGTTTTAATCATTATTGTTTCGATTTGGTTTGGATTAGGTTTCATGTGTTAGGTTTCATAACCTTCTTACGAATGAGCGTGAGGTGATCCAAAGATGGCGGCAGCACTACGAAGAACACCTGAATGGCGATGTGGCAGACGAAGATGGCGGTATGGTGATGGACCTGGGAGAACGCGCGCAGGACATAATTTTACTGGCTCTGGATCTTCAGGAAATCCAGGAGGAGATTGGCCGGCTGAAGAACAACAAAGCCCCTGGGGTTGACCAACTACCAGGAGAGCTATTTAAACACGGTGGTGAGGCACTGCCTAGAGCGCTGCACTGGGTCATTACCAAGATTTGGGAGGAGGAAGTTTTGCCGCAGGAGTGGATGGAAGGTGTCGTGTGTCCCATCTACAAAAAGGGCGATAAGCTAGATTGTAGCAACTACCGCGCAATCACATTGCTGAACGCCGCCTACAAGGTATTCTCCCAAATTTTATGCCGTCGACTAGCACCAACTGCAAGGGAGTTCGTGGGGCAGTACCAGGCGGGTTTTATGGGCGAACGCTCCACCACGGACCAGGTGTTCGCCATTCGCCAAGTACTGCAGAAATGCCGCGAATACAACGTGCCCACACTTCATCTATTCATCGACTTCAAAGCCGCATATGATACAATCGATCGGGACCAGCTATGGCAGCTAATGCACGAACACGGTTTTCCGGATAAACTGACACGGTTGATCAAAGTGACGATGGATCGGGTGATGTGCGTAGTTCGAGTTTCAGGGGCATTCTCGAGTCCCTTCGAAACCCGCAGAGCGTTACGGCAAGGTGATGGTCTTTCGTGTCTGCTATTCAACATCGCTTTGGAGGGGGTAATACGAAGAGCAGGGATTAACACGAGTGGTACAATTTTCAATAAGTCCGTCCAGCTATTTGGCTTCGCTGACGACATAGATATTATGGCACGTAACTTTGAGAAGATGGAGGAAGCCTACATCAGACTGAAGAGGGAAGCTAAGCGGATCGGACTTGTTATCAACACGTCGAAGACAAAGTGCATGATAGGAAGAGGTTCAAGAGACGACAATGTGAGCCACCCACCGCGAGTTTGCATCGGTGGTGACGAAATCGAGGTGGTAGAAGAATTTGTGTACTTGGGCTCACTGGTGACTGCCGAAAATGACACCAGCAGAGAAATTCGGAGACGCATAGTGGCTGGAAATCGTACGTACTTTGGACTGCGCAAGACGCTCCGATCGAATAGAGTTCGCCGCCGTACCAAACTGACAATCTACAAAACGCTTATTAGACCGGTAGTCCTCTACGGACACGAGACCTGGACGATGCTCGTGGAGGACCAACGCGCACTTGGAGTTTTCGAAAAGAAAGTGCTGCGTACCATCTATGGTGGGGTGCAGATGGCGGACGGTACGTGGAGGAGGCGAATGAACCACGAGTTGCATCAGCTGTTGGGAGAACCATCCATCGTTCACACCGCGAAAATCGGACGACTGCGGTGGGCCGGGCACGTAGCCAGAATGTCGGACAGTAACCCGGTGAAAATGGTTCTCGACAACGATCCGACGGGTACAAGAAGGCGAGGTGCGCAGCGGGCAAGGTGGATCGATCAGGTGGAAGATGACTTGCGGACCCTCCGTAGAGTGCGTGGTTGGCGACGTGTAGCCATGGACCGAGCCGAATGGAGAAGACTCTTATATACCGCACAGGCCACTCCGGCCTTAGTCTGAATAAATAATAATAATAGGTTTCATGTGTTAATATTCATGTGTTTTTATAAAACTACTGTAAAACTATGATTTAGAAGACCAAACATTTTGTCCTTCCCCTTCTCGAAATACTGGCTACGCCCATGATTAGAGTAATCATTAGTTGGCCAATCACTCACTCGTAGTACGTGCATCTGATTTGCTCGAGTTTGACGTTTTCTCACTACCGCCATCTGGTTCGTGATTCACTTAGTGAAAACAATAGATGTCGTTAGTGTTTGTACGACAATGAATTGTTATCAATGTGTTATGGCTATTTGTCTGTGGCTGTATTTTTGGTCCATCCCATTTATTGCAAATCGAGCCAACTTGACAACTCCTCCCTTCTTTTTAACATAAAATTTTGATGCATCCATTGTGCTGGTATTTAGTCGGTTTCTAGTATTACTTTAATTTAATTTATACATACTGCGAAAACATCCTTTTGACAGCTGCTGGCGAATGAGGGATGAGTATAAAATTATGAATGAACCTTTCTCAATATTGGAAACGCCAGCTCGGCGTTTACTGCCCAGTAATTTCGCCCAGCTTGTCATCATATCGTCCTGCTCTTCGACCTGAGTTTTCTTTTTTTGCAAAGAATTGCGGCCCTGAACTCCCGAAACTTGTTCTCCAACTTTTGTGTCTCCGCTCTTAAAAAAGTTTGGAAACTTCTTCAGGATCGAACAGAGACTGGTAATGTTCTCCATATTCTTTGGATCGATGAATGAAGGATCATTCAAATTGAAACGTTTAGTTATTTGTTTCACCACCTCCAAAGGCGTTTACATGCGTTTCCTTTAGCGATTTAACAAGTGATCCGGCAAGGTACCCTGTCACTACCCATGGAAAGGAGAATCAGTGATTTGATTTCACTGTACATGTTCGTAAACTCAGGGCTTTCCGATTGGGAGATACGATTGATTTTGTTAACCAGCGGTAGGACATACTGCAAGAAGTGGAGTAAAGGCTTTGTCATGGGATCGTTGAGGTGATGAAGGATGCGCTGGGCAGCTGAATTATTGTCGCAGTTCGATTGGAACGTAAAGAACATGATTAGCTTCAAAAAATGATCAATATTCCTTTTGACTACTGATTCAAGCGAAAGCCTCCTGGTGGCTGACGGATTTGACTGAGTAAAAGCTACCTTATCGGCCAGGATATCGGATTGTAGTATTTACCAAAAATAGAAAAAAAAAACAGGACACAAAAATTCAAGATGCAAAAAATCTTATTTCATCAACAAATCTTTCACTGTCATGAGACGAGTTTGGTACAATTCCATTTAATTCCTCTACCTCGTATTACTTTTACATAAACGTATTTCGACCTCAACCGTAAGGTCGTCTTCAGAGTCTCGTACTTGACTCATTCCACTTGAAAAGAGCTAAATAATTTTCTTAAAAAGTCTTTAATCGTCAAGATATTTTTATAAAAAATATTTAAAAATCTTGTTTGCTTCGATAATGAACTCATCCGGATATTGTGGGCGATTGAGCTTTATCTAACACTTCGAAAAAAGGGGGTTCATCGCAAGGCTTTGGACGGTTTACTGGACCAGTATCATCCAAGGTACGCTGGTCGATACTATGAAGGAATGTCGTTTGTTGAAGCGAATTGTTGTTGATTGAACTAATGACTACCATACAGTGATTTGTGGATCATGTGAGAATTATTTCCATAGCTAACCATACGTGTGTCTATAGAATCTGTACGGATTAGCGAAATGTCTTCATTATGGACAGGGATTGAATCCAAAAGAGCTGTCATGATAAAGAACTGATTCGGGAGGCTATACCCATGATAAATTTCTTTTAAAAAGCCGCAAACGCGTTATTTATTGAGCGCGATTTCTGCAAACCCTGATTATGGGTTTTTCGCGGTCGTATACGGCGGGTTTTAAAATTAAACAAATCTCGCAAAACCAAAAAAGAACCGGATACATGATCCGATCTATTTAAACTTACGCACGAGTAATGGACAATTGATTGGACAATGGACAATCAATTATCAGATTTTATGGGACTCCAACAGGAAACTTTTTGGATTTCTCTTGGAAAGTTCTTTTCTACGGGAAAGTTTCACGAAATATCTTTGGAATTTAAACTGATTTTTTACCGAAATTTCCGAGGACATTTTTTTTTTTTCTTAAATTCTTCAAAGAGAGCATCTTCAGTATTCTCCGGGACATACTTTGAAATTTACAATCGAAATTGATTGCAATTTCAATGGTTTTGTTTTTCAGAATGGTTCCATGCTATTGTAAAAACTAAAAAGACCATGATTAGCTTTATCTAACACTTCGAAAAAAGGGGGTATGACATTTCTCCTAGCGTATGGCTGGGCACATGTATAGTAGTTAATCTTCATATTTTGAAATTATGTCACCAGACGGCTTGCTTACTTTAAATTCGGGCACGATTATTGCGTTCCAGAGTTATAGTCAAAACACAGTTATAGTCATAGTCGAGTATGAAAAGCTCATAGCAAATACAAAAATCAAAAATATGTTTTTCATCGAATACATTAATATTTGAAGGTAAATAATTCTGAATCTTGTGAATTATTAGACCTTTGCCCCTAAAAAATATATTTTTTATCTGTCTTTTAAAGCTTTTCTCGTGAAAGAGAACTAGGCTAGGAGAACCGGATGAATGCTGTCATCAGAGAAAAAGTAGAATCACTAAAATTTACCACGGCAAGGTATAGCCAACAGAATTCAAAATAATTTTAAAAATTACGAGCTGATCATTTTCTGAAAATGATTTATTGCACGAGATTAGAAATTCAATAAACATAAAAAATAGTACCTTTTCCGGGATCAATTCGAGAAAAACATTTATTATCATTAACAATCAAATAAATATATGTACAATGTAGATAATCAAATAAACTGACTGGCGTTATAGCTACCTAGCAGTGCCATAAACAGATGTGACAGCTGTCACATCGAACAAGAAAGAAGAAGAAGAAGTAGATAATCAAAAGTGCTCAAAACTATTTTCAAATACATACAATTTTGAAATTTTTAAAATTATTTAAAGAATTGCATCCCATATCTCGCTGTGGATTTTTTTTCGTGATTCAACTTTTTCTTTTTTGACATTTCTCCTAGCGTATGGTTGGGCACATTTATAGTCGTAAATCTTCATATTTTGAAATTATGTCACCAGACGGCTTGCTTACTTTAAATTATCAAGCCAATAGACGCAAAATGAACTCCCCCAAAAATATATGACGTGTGAGCGAGTCGTAAATGAACGCAAAATGAACGTTTGTCAAGTGTCAAAATCCATCAGGAGTGAATTTGATGAACTCCTGTACAAGTTTAGTAGTCAAAAACCCAGAAATCCACCTAGCGGTGATGGTGCCTTTCTCGTGTATTATAAAACAAGAAAACACACGAGAGTAGCAAGAAAAGCACATAATAGAGGTTAAAATTGCACTTTAGGGAGCTAGATTAAGTTATTTCCATCAATTCGCATTTATTTGCGTTCATTTGAATGGATTGCAGAAGCCACTTTTTCATATAGTAATTCTTAACCGATTTTCTTGCAACAAGTTGAATTCGACGGGGGACAAACCCTAGTTGATCTCTATTGAATTTCATAACGATTGCGCATTCCAAAAAAATCTAAATATCAAGATAGTAATTAAGTTATAGCATGCCATAAAATGCTCGAAGACCTATAGTGTTATATATCAATCGACTCAGCTCGACGAATTGAGGTGATGTCTGTTTGTGTGTATGTATGTATGTTTTTTTTTTTTTTTTCCTAAACAATGGAGGGGGAATCTGCTCAACAGACATCCTGGGTTGACCAGGAAGTGCTGGGTTAGGGGCCACCTCCAATGAGGGAGGCAGGACTGCATCCCCGACCAGCTAAACCGTTTCCATTGCCGCCAAGCCCATAGTCCCTTCGGTACAACCAGAAAGTAATGCTTCAAAGGGGGGCCAGTGCACAACGCACCCTCGAGGTTAGCTGCGTGTCCTTGCAGCACCGAACATCGTAACTCCATGGTATCGTGCCAGCGCGTTGCCGGCTTTCCAGGTGGCCTTACCACGCCCTATGTCCTCGGAAGGTGGGAAGGGTCGACTTCGCGCCTGCTTCCCTCTGCACGACTGGTATCAAGAATGATGATGCCGCGTGCACCCCAAATTGACCTTTCTGCGATAGGGCCTATTCGCCAGCACACAGAGGGACTTGCCGACGCGAGGCCTACGCCTGCCCCAGCCTTGACGAGGATCCTTTCCGTCCTCGGGCTCGGAACCCGCCTGGTTGACCGACGCCGCGAAAGCGACGATACCATGTTGTTCTTCGCGCGGCCACTTGTTCGATAAAAGGATCGAGTTCGACCACAGAGCATGACCACCGGTATGACCCATGAAGCCGACTCCGATCCCTTGGACCACCTCTTATTTGCGCCTGAAGTAGCCATCCTTGAGTCCACGCGCCACCTTCTGTGTAGCTCCGAGACGATTTGGGCGATAGCCGATAAAACGGCGTTCCAGCCAACTTCGTCTTTACACATCCTCCGAACTAGGTTGTCCGGGGTAGTGTCCAGACCACATGTGGCAAGCATGTGGTCACGCATTGCGCGAAAACGTAAGCACACGAACAACACGTGTTCCGCCGTTTCCTCTAAACCTACGCACACCAAACACTCGGGCGAAGCCGAGCAAGCCAGCTGCTTTACCTGCACTTTGATTTTGCAGCACGCTTAAACGCCGGGCACATCGAACCCCCCATGGGGTGCTTGCTGTTCACAGCTTTGCTGGAACAAATCAAACAATTGGGAGGGTTCGTGCAGCATTGTGCCTTATGTCCCTCCAATCCGCAGCGTCGGCAGAGATTGCTTCTGTCAGGGCCTTTGCAGTCCCATTGCTTGTGCCCCGGTTCCAGGCACTTGAAGCAAACTTCGGGTTGCTCGTATATGCGCACAGGGCATACCGACCATCCCACCTTGACGCTCCCTAACTTGACTACCTTGGAGGCGTCCGCTGCAGATAGCCGAACTAATGCTACCTGCGTCCCTGCCGGACCTTTCCGTAGCCGAACGGCTGCGGTGGGCGTCTCCACTTCACACTGTCGCCGCAGTGCCGTGACGAGCTCTTCGACTTCAGTGATCTCGTCCAGGTCTTTAACCCTTAGATTCACCTCCGTCGTGAGTGCCCTCACCTTGACCGTCTCGCCTAGGACCTCCTCCGCCAACTTCTTGTAGGCGGCGCCCTTTTGCGAGACGCCCCGCTTCAGCTCGAGTATCATCTCGCCCATCCGGGTACGTCTTATTCGACGTACGTCGGCACCGAGTTCACCGAGCTTGACGTCACTCCTCATCGCCTTCAAAACATCCGAGTACTTAGCCTCGTCCGCCGTGATGACTAGGGCATCGCCCCTGGAGCGATTGGCGCCTACCCTAGACTTCTTGCTACCCTCATTCGCCTGGGCCTTCTTTTCGGCCCTTGACGTCTTCGGTTTCCTCTTGTTCTTGACCAGGGTCCAGGAGGCGTCATTCCCCTCTATTTCCCTGGTCTGGTGCGGCTGAGAACTTTCAGCCTGCCGTAACCCCTTACCACCGTCTTGCCTGAGTGGACGGACCTTTCCAGGTCCATCCTCCCCCGGTTTTGGAGGTACCTGACCGGGGTTCAGCTTCCCAGCCCCACTAGCCTTGTTGGGGGTAGTAACCCTCCGCGTTTTGGAGCGGCCCCCAGGGAGCTCATCCCCTGGAGACCCCGTTTTTGTGTCTGCTCCGTTGGAGCAGTCACCCCCGACGTACCCGCAAATACTTGAGCCTCAGTCTGGGTAGACTTTGGCACCACCGTCTTAGCTGGCACGCCTTCGGTCGATTCGACCTTGCCCGAGTCCCCGAATCCTTGGGCCTCAGTCTGGGTAGACCTCGACTCCACCGATTTCACGGGTTTACACTTGGCCGTCCCGACCGCCCTCTCCAGCTTGTCGTCCAGCATCGACTTTCGAAGTTTCTGCAAGCTCCTCTTGAGGTCCTTGCTGATATTATACTTCGATGACGCAAAGTCGATGATGGCGTCCAGCTGTTCCGTCGCCACCTCGAAGGCCGAAAGCCCATCGCGTTTGCGGTTCATCGCCTTCACAAGCCATGGGCCGTCAATAACTTCTTCAGGCGTTTTTATAGCCGAGAGGAAAGTTGAGTGACCCACGCTGGCGCTGCGCACTGAGCTGCCGACTATTGCCTCTGGCCTCCTAGGCGGAGACCTGAACAACCCACCTCTTGCGAAGGGGTTGTCGCCTACACTACTACCACTAATTGAAGAATTGACTTGGTTTTCCATTTTGATCCCACGAGTTGCTCGGGAAAAGAGGTCCACCACGCCAGAGCCCAGCATGACGCGGTAAGGGACAATTACTGTGGAGGGTGCCCAGTAGAGTGGGGCGCAGTTGTATGGAAAAACGCAAACTTCGTCCGATCAAGTGAGATCAAGGTTTTTCTGAATCGTTTTGGGACCCCAATCAATTGTGCAAAATATGGGCTCGATTGGTTGCAACCTCGCATGCCGCATCGCGTTTTAAATTTACATGGAGATTAATATGGGAAAACGTACTTTTTAACATTTTTGCTCTTATCGGCTTCAATTTATCATCAATCACGTGACTCAATACGTTAGCATATAGTCTGGAAGATGCCGAAAGACTTTACCGAAGAAGGTACGTAGCTGGAAGGTCTACAAAAAATGTTATTACGTTTTGAAAATTAATTGTTTAAACCATATGCAAGAAATCAATTTTTTGCTTTGTGAAATAACTCCGGATAGCTCCCATTAACTCTAAAGCCCAATAAGATCAATTATTTTGAAATAACACTCAGTTAAATTATTGGTCTACGTAGTACGGCAGTGCTGGCAGAATGAACGATTTTTTGCATATGGTTTGAACACTCAATGTTCGAAGCGTTATAACTTTTTTCGTGGACGTTCCAGCAACGTGCCTTCTTCAGCAAAGTTTTTCGGCATCCTTTGGGTTATACTTTAACGCAATGTGCCACTTGGTTTACGATGAACTGAATCCTCTAGTAGAAGAAATGCAAAAATATACGTTCTCCCATACTAATTTCCATACAAACTTCAAACGCGATGCGGAAAGCGAGGAAGCAACCAATCGGTCCCAAATTCTGCACAGTTGTTCAAGACCCAGAATGGCTTCGAAAAACCATTGATTTGAAAAAATGATCATGACGCCCCACTCTAGTGCCCAGGTACCCCACAGGCTCCGTTAAAGGCCTAGCTTATTATTTCACCGCCCTGGCCATGCATCCCCTCGGCACGGGTCGCTTGACGCCTTGGGATTAGGGGTTAGGGACGATGGTCCCGGTCTAACTCGCAGTGGCCATGGGGAGGGGTCGTCAAGCCCTTGGACAAAGTCCCTGCTGCCCCTTGTATGTATGTATGTGTGTGTATGTGTACAACATTTTGTAGACACACTTTTTGGAACTTAGCATTGGCCGAATTACTCGTAACAAGTTCCATTCGGCTGAGAATCCTGTCCCATTGTTTGCTATTGAAAATTGGCCAGATTGGACTATGGAATCAGAAGTTATGGCCAAAATACTATATTCTATGCGCAAAACACGCTAAAAGCACTCACTCATATTTTTGAGTATTTTTTTGCCTTAGAAAGGAACCAACACCGCTAGGTGGATCAATCAAGGTTTTTTTTTAATAAGAACGGAACGCAATGGCCGATTAGGGCAATTTTCAATCGCGAAAAATTAGGAAGGATTCCGCGTCGAATGCAAGCAAATCGGATAATGCTAAGTACAAAAAAGTGTGTCTCACATTTTTTTGTACACACACACATACATACATACATACATACACACACAGACATCAGGGACTTTGTTGTTGGCAGCAGGGACTTTGTCCAAGGGCTTGACGACCCCTCCCCATGGCCACTGCGAGTTAGGGGGCCTGTCTAGGATGTGGTGGGGTTTGACAGTGGGCTCTGTTGATCCTCTATAAAAAGCTGCATGTGTCTGCAAGCAGGCCCTATCAAAGCGACCGTACGCCGCTTAAAGCACACAAGCCCAAGCGGAGTGCCAACCGGCTCATCAGGATCCACACCAGTAAGATCCTGATTCAACAATTCTCGGTTTATGGATAGGACTAGGCGTATATGGGCTGACAGTCGAGCTATTCTGTTTCCTTAGTAACAAAGAGTGCCATCTTCTTGAAATGGCAAGCAGGCTAATGGTTCGTCTGCTTCCGTCCCGGTAAGCAACCTGATAGGCCTCCGGTAACGCTCAAAACCTGTCACCTATACCGGTGGGTAGTAGGTTCAGATGCACTATTCCTGATTTACGTAGATCCGGATCTGAACACGGTGTTATAAGGCACCGAAGTCAACCCTTGCATGGACCTCACTGTTTACAAAGGCACACATGGGATCACAAGAGGCGACTATCTACAACAGGTAGAGACAACGGCCCGGAGGGGGGACCCTTTTAACATGGAAACAAATTCTACAAACAACGAAGGAGCAGGCGGGGCGAATGTTTTCGCAAAGAGTGGGAAGCTGCAGCGATCTCCAGTGATGTCGCAGGCAGCAGTAACGAGTACCAGTAGTACGGCCAAGACTGCTGAGAACCAGGCAGGCCAACAGGAGCTAGGATCCGGGAATAGGGTGTCCACCCAAAAATCGGAAAGTAGTGCTACTCAGGAGGAGCTACAATTCGGGAGGTCCAACCTGATGGAGGTGCGGAAGCGAGTCAACGAGCTTTATGACTTCATGATGTTCACACGAAGATCAAGCTTCTAGTGACAAGCATCAAGTCCGCCGTAAAAGCAGCCAAACAAGAACAGATCGCGCTGAAAGAGAAAGCCGAAGCTGCTGAAAAGGTGCTGAAAGATGCGGCGGAGCATACAATAGTTGAGACACAGCAGGCACCTAAAAGTCCGCGAATCACTCGCACGGAAAAGCGAGGAAGGGATTCGCCTGGAGAGCAGGAAGGCACGAAAAAGCAACGGAACGTGCAAGACTTTGCCAGCGTGCTGAAGGAACGCGTCAAGGATGGTGAGTGGGAGACCGTTGAAAGCCAGCGGGAGAAGAGGAAGAAGCAGAAGGAGAATGTGGAAAAGAGGAAGGAACAGAAAAAAAAGAAAAACGTTGTTCTCCTCGGGAGAGAGTTAAAGGTGATGCCCTGATCGTAGAAGCGAGCGATAAAACGTCGTACGCAGCGATCCTGAAGAAGGTGAGAGAGGACCCGGAGCTGAAAGACTTGGGTGAGAAAGTGGTGAGAACTAGGCGTATCCAGAAGGGGGAGTTGCTGTTCGAGCTGAAAAAGGATCCCAGGATCAAGAGCTCGGCCTTCTGGGAGCTCATTGCCAATTCATTGGGCAGTGACGGTAACGTAAGAGCTCTAACGCAGGAAGCAGTGATCGAGTGCAGATACCTGGACGAGATCACGACGGAAGACGAACTGAGGGATGCACTGGTCGCACAATGCAAGCTGGGGGAAGTGCAAAAGACGATTCGACTGAGGAGAGCGTACGGTGGCACACAAGTAGCAGCAATACGACTACCAGCAGAGGCTGCCAACAAAATGGTGGAGGCGGGCAAGATGAAAGTTGGATGGTCGGTGTGCCCGTTGACATTCGCCCCACGAGTCACCAAGCAGATGGAGCAATGCTTTAAATGCATGGCGTTTGGCCACCAGGCGCGAAACTGCAAAGGCCCGGATAGATCCGGTCTATGTAGGAAATGTTGTGAAGAAGGACACGTTGCTAGGGACTGCACGAAGCAACCAAGATGGCCGCTCTGCAAACCGGAGGACGGAAACGACCATACGACGGGTGGCTTCCAATGCCCTGCATACAAGAAGGCGATGGCAGGCCGGGATTAATAGACTAGACAGCTCAAGCGAAGGTTTCGTTATCTACAAAATCAACGGGATCTTCGTGTGTAGCTGCTACGCACCCCCAAGATGGACTTTGGAGCAGTATAACCGGATGCTGAACTCACTCACAGAGAAGCTGATCGGCCGAAAACCGGTAATCATCGGAGGCGACTTCAACGCTTGGGCAGTGGAGTTTGGAAGCAGGCTGACTAACCCCAGAGGTTACAGTTTGCTGGACGTCAGGCTGTGCAACGAAGGTACCGTTAGTACATTTCGCAGAGATGGCAGGGAGTCCATCATCGAAGTCACGTTCTGCAGTCCATCGCTGGTGAGGAACATGAACTGGAGAGTTAGTGAGGACTATACACCTAGTGATCACCAGGCGATCCGGTATAGTGTTAGAACACGAATGCCGACGGTACGGCAGAGATTAGGAATAGCGGGCGAAAATGGAAGACGAAGGAATTCGACAAAAGGATCTTTTTATCGAGGCACTTCGAGCAGACGCTACAAATCTCGATGCAGAAGAGCTGACAGAAACTCTTGCGAGGGCATGCGATGCGACGATGCCAAGGAGACTGGAGCCAAGGAAAAGCCGGCGGCTAAATTACTGGTGGAACGAAACTCTTGCTAGTCTTCGTGCTGCGTGTCTCAGAGCCAGAAGATGCTTTCAGAGAGCAAGGTCTGAAACAGTCAGAGAGGAGCGTAAGATAATCTTCCGGCCTTCAAACGGGAGATTAAAGTCAGCCAATCCAACTGCTTCAAGGAGTTATGCCGAGAAGCTGTCGCTGATCCTCGGGGCAACGCTTATCGGGTCGTAACAGCGAAAATCAGGGGTCTAGCGACGCCTGATACACTGGGGAAGCTTCTGGAAAGGATTGTCCGTAATCGGCTGACGCAGTTCACTGAGGGCGAGACCGGCTTATCGGAAATGCAGTTCGGATTCCGAAAAGGCAGATCGACGGTGGATGCAGTCAGGACGGTCATTGAAGTTTCAGAGAGAGCGGCCAAGAAGAAAAGGCGCGGCAATCGATTCTGCGCTGTAGTAACGATTGACGTTAAAAACGCTTTTAACAGTGCCCGAGTAGGCGAAAATAGCTCAATAATATCAAATGTTGATAAGATAACAAAATGAGATATGGACATGATTGATATAAGAGATAAAAGATCATACGATAATATCAAAATTTTGCACTAAAATATCATGGGAAGATCAAGTTATGCTATTTGTAATAAGTGATCAATATCATGTGACATTAGTTTGTTCTTATCCATATCATATGTTGATATTTAAATGATATTTCGGTGCAAATTTTTGATATTGTTGCCTGTTCTTTTATCTCTTATATCAATCAAATCCATATCATGTTTTGTTATTCTGTTCATGGCTTCTGCCCGGGTGCCAGCTGGGAGGCTATCGCCGCAGCGCTGCACGGTATGCGGGTTCCTGATTACTTGTGTAGAATCATTGAAAGTTACTTCCAGAACCGGATCCTGGTTTACGAAACGAATTCGGGGCTGAAGTCGATTACGGTTACGGCAGGTGTTCCGCCCAACGCTGTGGAACATTATGTCCAACGAAGTTCTAAAACTGAAGTTGCCCAAAGGCGTGAAGATCTACGGATTCGCGGATGATGTCGCCCTAACGATAACCTGAGAGTCGCTGGAAGAGGTAGAAATGCTGGTGGCGGAGACGACCGGCGCAGTTGAAAACTGGATGAATGGAGTCAAGCTGCAGCTTGCTCACCACAAAACAGAAGTGATGCTGGTTAGCAACTGCCGCGAGATCCAGCGGATCCAGATTACCGTAGGAGGGCACAACATACCGTCCGTGCGGGCTTTGAGGCATCTAGGAGTGATGATCTACGACCGGTTGAATTTCAACACCCATGTGGACTATACCTGCGAAAAGGCTTCTAAAATGGTCAGTGCGTTTGCAAGGATCATGCCGAACGTGGGTGGTCCTAAAAGCAGCAGTAGACGTCTTCTGGCAGCAGTATCATCTTCGATACTGAGGTACGGAGCTCCAGCCTGGGGAGCTGCGCTCAAGACGAAACGTAACCGCAGAAAGTTGAACAGCGTGTTTCGCCTAATGGCCGTTCGAGTCGCGAGTGCGTACCGAACCATTTCCTCGGAGGCAGTTTGCGTTATCGCAGGGATGATTCCAATCTGCATTACCCTAGCAGAGGATATCGAGTGTTACCAACGGAGAGATACCAGAAATGTGAGGAAGACGGTGAAACTGGACTCTATGGTGAAGTGGCAGCAGGAGTGGGACAATGCGGATAATGGAAGGTGGACCCACCGGCTCATACCCAATATGTCGATGTGGGTGAATAGGGAGCATGGAGAGGTGAACTTTTACCTCACACAGTTCCTGCCCGGACATGGCTGTTTCCGCCACTATCTGCATCGGTGTGGCCATGCGTCATCGCCATTCTGCCCGGCGTGTATCAACATAGAGGAGACTTCAGAACACGTGGTATTCGATTGCCCAAGGTTTACGGAAGTACGTAGAGGAATGCCTGCCTTACGGGCGGACAACATCGCCGAGCGAATGTGTCGCGATGAAGGTACGTGGAATGCGGTAAGCAGAGTCGTGACGCAAATACTGTCAGAGCTGCAGCGTCGATGGAGAAGGGACCAGCAAATAAGCGTCGATTTGGAGGGAAATCCAGCACAGTGAGCAGTGTTTGGTCTCGGGTCGTCGGGGCGCCAGCGAACCGGAAGTCTTCTGCCAACCGGAATCGTTGGACCGACCTCGGCACTCGAACCGCCAACCTGCTGAAGAAAGAAGAAAGAAGAAGGAAGTGCTTCGGGCACCGTCAGTGCGGACGTCATCCACCACAGGAACTGTCGGACCACCTCTGCAACCCGAAGACGAAGACGGCGCAATGCGCAAAAGCGTCCCCTGCGATAGCCGCCGGTAGTCGGGGTACCATCAGTGCGGAAGTTTCCTTAACCGGAACTGGTGGACCATTCTCGACGTCGGGGGAAGTCAGGAGGATTCGAGTGAGGAAGTTTATGGCACAATCGCCGAGAGATCTAGACAACGTAGCAGTGGATCTCAGCAAGCCAGTCGGCGAACTAGCCTAAGCTAGGGACCGGAATTTTAGAAGAAGTGCATGAGCACAGCCCCCTCCGAAGTAGTCGCAGCATCCCGTGGTCCCGGGGGGATCGAGGCAAGGAGGATAAGGGACCCGGTTTATCCGGGAGGCACATTTTTAGCAGGGCGGGAGGAGCCCATCCCTGTTCGCCTTTAAGGTGTCTGTCGCGCAGATTTTTGATGGCCTTTAACCCTTGTAAAAAAACAAAGGCATCACCTCAATTCGTCGAGCTGAGTCGATTGGTATATAACACTATGAGACTCCAAGCCTTCTAGCAAAAGTTCTGTTTTGAAATGATCTTATAGCCTTTACGTATACGCGAAAGGCAAAACAACAATAATTGTGCACAATCTCTTTTATAACCCATCAAAAGTCTCGAGTTAAATGAACTTTATATTCGGCAAATGTTCCTTATCTAACCTCTGGTGGCGGATGGTTTTCAGTCCATGAAAGGGCTGCATTATTGACTATAAATCGTTCGTAAAAGCCGTAAGGCAGGCTTCTAGTTAATAGCGTATGATGAAATTGTGCAACAAGTGCTCCTAATATTGTCCCAAAAAGTTTTAGTTAAATTTAATATGAATGCTAAAATATTTAATAAAAAAATATTTAATAAAAAAAGCGAAAAATAAACTTTTGTACAGCCTGCCAGTCTATGTGATTGCTAAAAAAATATGTGAAAGTTATATTTCACGCAAGGTTATCGTGCTTATTTGTTGAAGAAGTGCATGAATCTAGAGTAGAGTAACTAAAATATGCAAGACACACTTTTTTAAAGAAGCAGTGATAAATGTTTCTCTACAAAACGATGTATTACTGCTGAGCTTTTTGATGAGCCAACTTTACATTCTAGACTAACATTACCTTCCGTATTCATAAATAAAATGACTGGTTTACTAAAAGCCCTAATTAATATTGAATCACGGTCTAATACAAAAGGCAATAAAAGCCAAACCAAACTTGTCGTTATAGAGCTAGCGATCGATTTGAAAACAACAATAAAAATTATATCAGAATGCGAAACCGAATGGTAGATAGATGGTATGAACACCTTACCTGTATCAGCGTGGAAATCAATGCTGTTAGCAGAAGCGCGAGCGAGATACCCGATGTTTTATATCCAAATATGGCAGCAGTTGAATACATGTTTATGCGGTTGCTATATATAGATCTGTACAGCGACTTAGAGATGCGTGTATATGTGTGATGGAATTATGTTTCTCCTTTTTGTTTTTTCTATACTTCCACTTTCCTTCCTTGGATTTTCCGTGTGATAACTTCTTTTTTCCGATTGATTACAAAATATGCTTGTAAATTGATTCAAACAGATTTACAATGCACCTTGCCTGTAGAGCGATACGACGAATGATGGTGATGCGTGAGATACGCAATGGTGGGGAAGATTTGAACTCGCAAAAACACATAAAGGAGAAGGGGATTCACTATTTACGCCAAAAGCATTAGCTAGCTGCACAGATTTTGCCCGTAAAAACGATTTAGCATGCGAATTCCATTTAATGAATTTTCACTTTTCTTCATCATCGTGCTAGCAATTGTGGCGCTCATTGTTTCGCACTATTTTTTCGCTCACTGCTCCCTGCGGCCCCGTCACTTGAACATATAACTACGTTTATAGTAGCACACAGGCAGCTTGAAATTTGATATTTCATTCATTTTTCCTTTTGCTTCATTTCATACACACATCCGTCACCTCAACCTATTCGATGTGTCGCCACGCAGAGTAATTGCCTTGGGCCATAATTTCCTCACAGTTACTCCTATTCGACGACTGGCAGGGCCTGTTGTCTACATATGGGGTCACGTACTTATATCCATGAGTATTTTGTGCAAAAACTATTATCCGAAGGTGCTTTAATGGCGCTTAAAGCGATGAACAGAGATTCACTGAAGAATTGTATGCACTAAGGACGAAAACGCTTAGCTGGCACACGCAAGCATATCACATATAGATGTTGATGACGACGGTGACACACAATTTTTCAACTGGCAGCGAAACGACATAAAACAAAATTCAATGTGTGTGCCAGCAGATGTAGATTTCACTCTGCACCTCCACAGGGCTTACAGATAGATTTCTTCGCGACGACGGCGGACGAACGGACGAAACACGGACCTGCTCAGTTCGACTCTCGTGCTACTCTCATACTGAAGATTGCTCGCTGCAAATGTTTGCGATACAGCGAGCAGCAGCGAGCCAAGTGCAAACGTCAAACATGTTGTAGGAGTTGCATAGCTGACGTTCGTGAATCGTGAATGACACTTGTCTCGCGCTCATTTCTCACTTCTATTCTGTCTCACCATGTGAGCAAGTTGCTTTAAACCATATTGAACCAAGTTTTATATTAAAAAATTAAAACATCTTTCTTTTAACCGTCTAAGACGAGTTAAGTACTCTCCATTTAATTCCACCAATTATTTTCGATATCTCTGCAGATACGTATTTCGACCACAACTGTGTGGTCGAAATACGTATCTGCAGAGATATCGAAAATAATTGGAGGAATTAAATGGAGAGTACTTAACTCGTCTTAGACGATTGAATACATTCCACTAAAAGAGCCATAAACATTTTTTCTGATCTTTCTTTTATTTGTTGAAGTAAAGTGGTATAATGTAACATTTCAGTGGTAACCAAATCTAGATGTTTCTTATTTTCCTATTCAATTGGCAATTTATCAAAATCTAACACGTGAAAAAAGTATTCGCGGTAGGAGGTTCATGAACAAAACCCACGAGATCTCAATTTTTTTTCACTATTTTTTCCTCCGTTCAAAGTTAACAATGTGCCTTATTTGTATTATTGATCCACATAAATTATAAAGTTATTTGTTTATGTGTACAACAAACATTGAGCAATTCGCACAAATTCGTAGGTGGTATAAGCCTGGACTATTGTATGAGAGTAGCATCACTTTCACCCGTTACCGATATTGATTTGATATTATTTTTTTAATTTTTTTTTCAGCAATGCACTCTCTAATAGTCGAGATCTGTTCTGGCCACGACCTTGCGAATGCTGAGGAAGGGGAAGGATGGTTAGTTAGATACCTTCTATATGTAGGAGTATACTTAAGAAAGATGCAGAGAACTCTACGACATCTCATAGGTGCCACGGTAGGTTTTTGGAATTGTTAGTATTGAGGGCTGTAACAGTATGAATCCTTTTTAGTAGAACGTGAAACACAGAAAGAACTAAGCTGCCCATGATTTCATAGTTGACGTAACAACCAGCACCATCGATGTTGGGAAAACGCATTTTTATTAATTTTACACAAATCATCATATCAATCAACAAAATAGATGAACTAATCTGTCTAAATGGACAATATTAGTAGTTATTTGAAGGCCGCGGGGAATTAATTATTATTCCTTTGATTGAAGTGGTCAAAATATGCATACGACAGTTTATGCGATCAAACAATCTTTTTGTGAAATGTTTGTTCCCATGACATGGCGTAAAAACCAGGCTACTACGTGTGGTTATATAGCGCTTAAGAATAATTGAACCGGTGCCAGCGAAAGTGGTACATGTAACATTGAGTAAATTTTTCAGGAGACGCATTTTCCCAAAAACATCGAATAATAAATTCATATTTGCATTTTTTTTTGCAACTAAACTGTACCAACATGTTATGACTGATGTGCCGAAAGATAGTAGTGAAAAATAAGCAAATTTTATGACAAATTCCAAGACTATTACAACAAATTGCACATGTTCATTTCATTTATTTAGTTAACATCTAAACAGATAACACTGAATCAACAATATGACGCCACAATACACGGTTCGAGGCCGCATCTCTCCATCCTCGGATACGCCCCACGCTCGCCAGGTCGTTCTGCACCTGGTCTGCCCATCTCGCTCGCTGCGCTCCACGCCGTCTCGTACCTGCCGGATCGGAAGCGAACACCATCTTTGCAGGGTTGCTGTCCGGCATTCTTGCAACGTGTCCTGCCCATCGTACCCTTCCGGCTTTAGCTACCTTCTGGATACTGGGTTCGCCGTAGAGTTGGGCGAGCTCATGGTTCATTCTTCGCCGCCACACACCGTCTTCTTGCACACCGCCAAAGATGGTCCCTAAGCACCCGTCTCTCGAATACTCCGAGTGCTTGCAAGTCCTCCTCGAGCATTGTCCATGTTTCATGACCGTAGAGGACAACCGGTCTTATAAGCGTCTTGTACATGACACATTTGGTGCGGTGGCGAATCTTTTTCGACCGCAGTTTCTTCTGGAGCCCGTAGTAGGCCCGACTTCCACAGATGATGCGCCTTCGTATTTCACGACTAACGTTGTTGTCAGCCGTTAGCAAGGATCCGAGGTAGACGAATTCCTCGACCACCTCGAAGGTATCCCCGTCTATCGTAACACTGCTTCCCAGACGGGCCCTGTCGCGCTCGGTTCCGCCCACAAGCATGTACTTTGTCTTTGACGCATTCACCACCAGTCCAACTTTTGTTGCTTCACGTTTCAGGCGGGTGTACAGTTCTGCCACCTTTGCAAATGTTCGGCCGACAATGTCCATGTCATCCGCGAAGCAAATAAATTGACTGAATCTGTTGAAAATCGTACCCCGGCTGTTACACCCGGCTCTCCGCATGACACCTTCTAGCGCAATGTTGAACAACAGGCACGAAAGTCCATCACCTTGTCTTAGCCCCCGGCGCGATTCGAACGAACTGGAGTGTTCGCCCGAAATCTTCACACAGTTTTGCACACCATCCACCGTTGCTTTGATCAGTCTGGTAAGCTTCCCAGGGAAGCTGTTCTCGTCCATAATTTTCCATAGCTCTACGCGGTTTATACTGTCGTATGCCGCCTTGAAATCAACGAACAGATGGTGCGTTGGGACCTGGTATTCACGGCATTTTTGAAGGATTTGCCGTACAGTAAAGATCTGGTCCGTTGTCGAGCGGCCGTCAACGAAGCCGGCTTGATAACTTCCCACGAACTCGTTCACTAATGGTGACAGACGACGGAAGATGATCTGGGATATCACTTTGTAGGCGGCATTAAGGATGGTGATCGCTCGAAAGTTCTCACACTCCAGTTTGTCGCCTTTCTTGTAGATGGGGCATATAACCCCTTCCTTCCACTCCTCCGGTAGCTGTTCGGTTTCCCAGATTCTGACTATCAGTTTGTGCAGGCAAGTGGCCAGCTTTTCCGGGTCCATCTTGATGAGCTCAGCTCCGATGCCATCCTTACCAGCTGCTTTATTGGTCTTTAGCTGTTGAATGGCATCCTTAACTTCCCTCAAGGTGTGGGCTGGTTGGCTTCCATCGTCCGCTGAACTGACGTAGTCATCTCCTCCGCTGCCTTGACTTTCACTGCCTGTACTCTCAGCGCCATTCAGATGTTCCTCGTAGTGCTGCTTCCACCTTTCGATCACCACACGTTCGTCCGTCAAGATGCTCCCATCCTTATCCCGGCACATTTCGGCTCACGGCACGAAGCCTTTGCGGGATGCGTTGAGCTTCTGATAGAACTTGCGTGTTTCTTGAGAACGGCACAGCTGTTCCATCTCCTCACACTCCGCTTCTTCCAGGCGGCGTTTCTTCTCCTGAAAAAGGCGGGTCTGCTGTCTCCGCTTCCGTCTATAACGTTCCACGTTCCACAATTGCACATGTATCACTATTAATGGGAGCAAAAGGAAACAGAAACCGAAAAACGTTGACAGTAAAAGTGGTACATGTACATTTTTAAAATCATTCTAAACGGCAGTAAACTATCTTGAAAATCAAAATAGGATTAAAATCTGTTGTAAAAACAGTCATATTACTGATTTTTTTTAAATAAGCTGATTTTAGTGGGTGGAACTGTACATGTACCACTTTTTCTGGCAACAAAATGGCCATTGTGATATATACCAGAAAATAAAATGTGCATATCTCCAGATTAAGTTGACAAAAACCACTTTTTCGTTATTCCCTTGCAAGATCTTTGCAAATAGAAGCCGTTGGTGTAAAAAACTCAAAATTGGCAAAAATGGTTTATGTACCACTTTCGCTGGCACCGGTTCAATTGTAGTTTGTACAATTCCATTAAATTCTACCACTTAATTGTACCTTGACCGATACGTATTTCGACCTCAAAGTAAGGTCGTCTTCAGTGTCTCGTACTTGACTCGAGTCGACTTAAGTAGAGTCAATTACGAGACACTGAAGACGACTTTACTGTTGAGGTCAAAATACGTATCCGTCAAGGTACAATTTAGTGGTGGAATTGAATGGGATAATACAAACTCGTCTTATGACAAATGAAGACATTCCACTAAAAAGCTCAAAATAATTTTCTTAAGATTTATTGATTGAAGAAGGGAAATCTTTTGAAAAGTTCAAGTTTCCGGGAAAGGTTTTTCGGATAGCTCTTTCCGTGAAAATTGTATTGGCCAAAGTTCTCGTTCCAACCAAATTTAAAGCAAAAATGGTTCCAATCCCTATTTTAAAATACCCGAGTAGACGAGGATTAGAAGTAAATCAATCGTGATTAGATTGCAAAATGAGATATGGGTCTGATTTATATGTAGGATATAAAAGCACAAAATATCAGACGACAATATATAAATTTGCTCTGAAATATCATGAGGTTATAAGTTAATGGTATTTGGAAGAAGTGATTAATATCTCGAACTATCTTGATATTTAAATAACACTTCGGTGCGTTTTTTTGTTGATATTTTTGCCTGCTCTTTTGAATCTTACATCAAAGTCCATATCATGTTTTATAATTCAGTTCTGTCCGGGTAAGGTAATGAAAAACATGAATAAGAATTGCATTGCAATTGTTAAAACTAAAATAACAGCCGTGGAATCTATTAGGATCCTTCCCGGTAAATGTGCTCAAAATATACATACCAATATTATCAAGCTGTAACGAAAATATCCATAAATTACTACACTTTAGAGGAGGAATAGGGATTCAGATAAGTGTGATCCCATACACAATGTGCAATTTTGATGAGCTTCTAAAAAAAGTGTGACACAAATAGCTAATCACTGCGTTACATAATTATTGGATTTTCATTCTTCTTTTATATTATACTTCCTTTTGAATGATCGCGATTGTCTTAATTTTTTTGAATTTTGGCCACAATATTTAGCAAACAAACATTATTTTATTGATTCAAAATAATGTAAACATTTATCTCCAGAGCTACACCTCGATGGATGAAAGCTTATTTTGTCGGATTATACCGTGGATTTCACAAGAAATGCTTGCTTTAGCAGGAACTTGCTTATTAATTTTTGATTACAAAATCAGTTACGCCCAAATCATAAAGTTGTCCTGAAATACGACAAAGTAAAACTAAAACCTATGTTGTGCCTAATTGGTGAATTGTGAATGTCGAAAAAATATGAGACAGGTTTTTGCTCTATATTGCAGTAGGTAATGGAGGTACGTCAACTTATGCGATCAAATGACCATATTTTCAAAAACAATTATCGCCATAACTCGAATGTTTCCGAACAAAACATGAATATTTTTTCATGGAGCATATGTATAATCGTACGAAGAATCCATATCCGCAAAAAAGTGTGTTTTGGTCATTTTGGCTTATACGTCAACTATGTGATCATGGGCAGTAAGGGCGATTCAAATATGACGTCCACTATTTTTTGAGATTTCTAGAACCCCCCTCCCCCTCTGTCACGCTTTTTTAGTTGGGAATTGAATATGGCAACTATTATGTATATTTGAATGATATTTTATTCCATTCGTCCATTAGAGCCACCTTCAATTGGTGCTTGGTTCGGATTTCATGCTCAGGGTCCATTTCTTCAGAACATCCCACAACATTTTGCACATTTTCAATCATAATTTTGAGGTAAAGAGTCTCGTTCATAATTCATTCTATGAAAAACTTGTGTGTGGCCTCGTGACATCGGAAAGGGAACCAGCCGAATACGTTAGGTAATTGTCGGGTGCAGTGGCGTAGCCACGGGGGTGGTTTTGGGCATAAAACCCCCCCAGAGACAAAATTTTTAGAAGAATTTTTTTTTCGAAAAGAAAATGTTCAGAAAACCCCCTCTAGACCAATTTTTTGGCTACGCCACTGGTCGGGGGACAAAATGATTTAGCATGATAATTGTGCTTATTCTGCGTCTCGAATGACTCGAGATATGTAGAATTTGGCGCGCCTCGCGTGACACAACTGTGTTATTCAAATGGGGGTATATACAATTCCTGCTTCACGCCTAGCCTCATACGAGACGCAGAATAAGTACAATTACTTATTTACAGTTCAGTTTTGCCTTGCGCAATTGTTCCAAGCACTCCAAATTGTTCTGGAGCTCATACCGTTGGTAGTCATCTACATCTGGTTGAACCATTAGCATTCTATCATGGCTATGCTATTAAAAAAATATGATTTACGATACAAATACGCCAGGAAAGGATATTCTAGATCAGTTGCTTCCAGCATTAGAGTGGCCCAGCCTAGTATGGGAAGAAAAAAAAGTCATCGGATTCTACGGGGCACCCTCCAGGATTTTGCCTTTAGGTAAGAAAATTATTTTCTGAAAATTTCAGCCTGATCGGTTATTGCATAAGCTGGCGCAATTGATTTGATGTTAATATGGGGATTTCAGTAGAAATACATGGGAAAATACACCTCTGTTACTATTTCGTACAGGAAATTGGATGGAAGAGCCCGATTAAGCCCAGATTTGCAGGAAATGAAGTTAACATGCCCATGAACAATTCGACTTAAAATTCTACTATTACTGAATAAACTTTAAATCAGCTTTTGGCTGATTAATTTGGAGTTGGGTTGAGCACTTTGAAATTCATTAATTGCCATGAAAACTCACGCATGCAATCAAAGGTGCCTGCGATGCGTGATTTCACGCGCACTGAATCATAAGTAACTGCACGCGCGCCACAACACATATCGCAGCTACCTTCGATTACATGCGCTTGTTTTCAAGGCAATTAATGAATTTCAAACTGATCAACCAAACTCCAAATTAATCAGTCAAAAACTAACTTAAAGTTTATTTAATCATAGTAGAATTTTATGTCGAATTGTTCATTGGCATGATAACTTCATTTCCTGCAAATCTGGGCTCAATCGGGCTTTTCCATCCAATTTCCTGTACGAAATAGTAACAGAGGTGTATTTTCCCATGTATTTCGACTGAAATCCCCATATTAACTTCAAATTAATTGCGCCAGCTTATGCAATAACTGATCAGCTTGAAATTTTCAGAGAATGATTTTCTTACCCAAAGGCAAAATCCTGGGGGGTGCCCCGTAGAATCGGACGACTTTTTGTATCCTGGGCCAGTCTATTCCAGCATGCATACTATCATGGTCTGCTCGGCTACTTTGATCTTTTGAAGCTTTGAAGTTCAGTTTTGCCTTGCGCAATTGTTCCAGGCACTCCAAATTGTTCTGGAGCTCATACCGTTGGTAGTCATCTACATCTGGTTGAACCATTAGCATTCTATCATGGCTATGCTATTAAAAAAATATGATTTACGATACAAATACGCCAGGAAAGGATATTCTAGATCAGTTGCTTCCAGCATTAGAGTGGCCCAGCCTAGTATGGGGAGAAAAAAAAGTCATCGGATTCTACGGGGCACCCTCCAGGATTTTTCCTTTAGGTAAGAAAATTATTTTCTGAAAATTTCAGCCTGATCGGTTATTGCATAAGCTGGCGCAATTGATTTGATGTTAATATGGGGATTTCAGTAGAAATACATGGGAAAATACACCTCTGTTACTATTTCGTACAGGAAATTGGATGGAAGAGCCCGATTGAGCCCAGATTTGCAGGAAATGAAGTTAACATGCCCATGAACAATTCGACTTAAAATTCTACTATTACTGAATAAACTTTAAATCAGCTTTTGGCTGATTAATTTGGAGTTGGGTTGAGCACTTTGAAATTCATTAATTGCCATGAAAACTCACGCATGCAATCAAAGGTGCCTGCGATGCGTGATTTCGCGCGCACTGAATCATAAGTAACTGCACGCGCGCCACAACACATATCGCAGCTACCTTCGATTACATGCGCTTGTTTTCAAGGCAATTAATGAATTTCAAACTGATCAACCAAACTCCAAATTAATCAGCTGAAAACTAATTTAAAGTTTATTTAATCATAGTAGAATTTTATGTCGAATTGTTCATTGGCATGTTAACTTCATTTCCTGCAAATCTGGGCTCAATCGGGCTTTTCCATCCAATTTCCTATACGAAATAGTAACAGAGGTGTATTTTCCCATGTATTTCGACTGAAATCCCCATATTAACTTCAAATTAATTGCGCCAGCTTATGCAATAACTGATCAGCTTGAAATTTTCAGAGAATGATTTTCTTACCCAAAGGCAAAATCCTGGGGGGTGCCCCGTAGAATCGGACGACTTTTTGTATCCTGGGCCAGTCTATTCCAGCATGCATACTATCATGGTCTGCTCGGCTACTTTGATCTTTTGAAGCAGTCCGCAAAATATCTGCAGAATTTGGATCTTATTCCATAATGAATCACCTGTCATAAGAAGAGTCAGTACTAACCCATTTAATTCCATCTCATGATTGTAACTTTACAGATACGCATATCGGCCTCAACAGAGAGGCCCGTTTTCAATGTCCTGTACATACTTCTACTTCACTCATTAGGGACTTCAAACTTTGGTTGCATCTTGAAACACGAGCTAGTGAAGTAATTGAAGAGAAATTTTCGATATTGATCAATTTCTTACAGACTGATTATTCCCAGAACTCCATATAAACTTTTATCATGGATTGAAAAGCTGCGTTGGAACTGGGTTTTGCAATCCAAAACCAAAGTTTGTATGGATTGCTGTACTCTGTGTCTACTCTTCAGAAAAACCTGGAAAACCGGGAATACTCAGGGGATTTCTATCAAAATGGAAAAACCTGGAATCCTCAAGGAAATTTCAGTGAAATCAGGGAATTATTTTGGAAAGCAAATTTCAATTTAGCTTTTATTTTAACTTAGATAAAAACATTTCAATGTTGTTAACTTTCAATGCACTAGTTTCTGAATTTGTTTTCAATGTCAACATTTAAAATGTGAAACAGCATTTTCATCATATCCTAGAAAAATCTGCCCGATCTTGCTCGACCTGACTGTCCATCGCTTAGTTGATTTGATTGCAGCGTCGCACTTTAGATCGATTTCAGTTTGATATCCATATTTTTTTAGAACTCATAAAATCCTAGGATAAAATCGTGAATTTTCATTTTTTCAACTTTCCCATATTTTTTTTTGTTTTCATAGAACATGAACACAACTCATCACAAAAAGAATCTATTAGTGGGGAAATCTTACAAATTGGTTCATCCGTTCGTGAGTTATAAGGAAATGTAAACTCATTTTTATATAACGATGATGAAGATTATCTATTAGATGAATATAGATGAATATATTAGAAAATTCCAAAGGAATTTTAATTGTTGGCTCGGTTGTTTTTAATACATTTTAATATTCATCCCTTCATTCAATGTATGCGTACATAAAATGGTTGAATTTTTTTTCTATAAAGTTCATTTATTTGAAAACAATCTCAAAATACGCCTATTAGATGTGACAAAATTGAGCGTACAGCGATTTTTTTTGTATAAAATTTCTTATAATAAACACGATTAATGTATTTTATTATTGTTTTGTCATGATAATATTTATAATAATAAACATCCGCTACTTAAACATTCAATGTTTTAATCAAAATGGCGAACAAGTAAGATGTATAAAAAATGCTATTTAACAATTCAATGCTGCTGGGCAAAATTGATGCTTTAAGATATGGATTTCACCGGCATCGTGTCTTATATATGGTAGATTATAGAAATAGAGCGAAACATACGATACATTTGGGGAAATTCAGTCGGTAAATGATGAAAACAGATATTAACATACAGAGAAAACGACAAATGTTGGGAATGGCATATTTCAAATTAAGTATAACTTAAAAGTCGATGTATAGGTAGCTTATAAGCTCAGGACACTCATTAATAATAATATTCATAAAAGAGCAACACACGGATACATTATAAGATGTCATTTTATATTTGAAGACCCAGTCACCGTAGGAACAAATTTGGTTGAATCATTTAAATTCACCAAGATATCATTAAATAAGCTGCCGAACTCTTAAAAAAGTTTATTTTTACTCGTTTAATGGAAATCATCCAATTGTATCCCTTATGGTAGCAGATCGTGGAGTTTAATCCAAATTTAATTATCAAATTACGATTTTAAGCTATCTTTTCAATATTCAATTAGAAGTGCTCTACGAGGTTGAAAAGCGGTTTTTATGTTCGGTAGCTTAACATGCACCTTGTACTTTTAGAATTTGACTGTGAATGATTGGATTCAATAATACTACTCTTAATGATAGACCTGAGACAATAATCGAGCCTTAAAACAAATTTAAGCTAAAGACATACTAAATTTGAATTATGTTATTCTTAACATTTGTCGTTTTCTCTGTATGTTTACATCTGCTTTCGTCATTTACCGACTGAATTTTCCCAAATTAATCGTATGTCTCGCTCGATTTCGATTAGTTATCATCAGTGGCGTAGCCAGAAAATTGGTCTGGGGGGGGTTTCCCGAACATTTTTTTTTTCGAAAAAAAAAATTTCTTCTGAAAATTTTGTCTCTGGGGGGGGTTTTATGCCCAAAACCACCCCCCTGGCTACGCCACTGGTTATCATATATAAGATACGATGCCGGTGAAACATACAAATTAAAGCATCTCTTTTGCCCAGCAGCATTGAATTGTTAAATAGCAATGTTCTTACCTCTCACTTGTTCGCCATTTTGACCAAAACATGGTTTAATTTCAAACCATTAAATGTTTAAGTAGCGGATGTTTATTATTATAAATATAATCATGAAAAAACATTTAAAATACATTAATCGTGTTTATAATAAGAAATTTTATTTAAAAAATTCGCTGTACGCTCAATTTTGTCACATCTAATAGGCGAATTTTGAGATTATTTTCAAATAAATAAACTTTAGAGAAAAAATTTCAACAGTTTTATGTACGCATACATTGAAGGAAGGGATGAAAATTGAAATGCATTAAAAACAACCGAGCCAACAAAAGATATTTTTAGTTACTAGATAAAGATTGTCGCTTCGGTTCCCTTTGTTCTGCTGTCCGGAACATGTTGGGTTGGGTACCAAGCTGTCAAATCGTATGGATTTTCCTTCTTTGACATTTAGCTCCCCTATCCTCGCCAGCAAAAGATGTTCCGGACAGCGACGACAGCGACAATCTTTATCTAGTAACTAAAATATCTTTTGAGCCAACCATTTAGTTTCCTTTGAAATTTTTGAATGTAGTCAACTAATCCATTCTGTACGCTCAATTTTGAGAGTGACTGTAAATCTCTTACAAGCCACGAAGATCATCACGACCTGATACAAGTGCGATGCTTTCATACTTACTTTTATCGGAGAAGCAGCCCACATAGGCAAGCCCATTTGCTCATTTGTTGGGGACAAAGAAAGCCTTTGTAAAACAAGTCAAAATGCATAATCAGCACCAGTACCCCCGCAATGGAGCTTTTCGAAAAGGAATTTATCATGGAGTGTATCCTCCTGAATCTTTATTGTTGTTAACATTTACTCCTCAAAGTGTAACAAGAAACATTCAATTGAGCAGTTACAATTGTTTCCTTTCAATGGAGAAATCCGGAGATAAAGCTGATATTTCGTGTTCAAATGTAAGTAAACCGAGCAAGAGCATAAACTCAAAGTAGTGGAAATAATCTCTTCGAGTTAAAGTCGAAAATAATTAGAATTCTGCAAACTTTCAGGGAGGCTCAAAATAGTATGGAAAAAACATATTTATTTTTTAATGGGCCGCCGTCTTATTCCGTTCTATTTGATGCCCTGAAGCTCTGGACGAAATTTCAGCCAAATCGGTCAACGTTTGGGCGGTGCTAAAACTGGAAGTTTATATGGAAAAATATATGGAGGAACATCGAAAAACAGTCATGTGCATTTAGATGCACCATTCACTATGAAGATCTATTATGCTCATTCAGTTCTTGCAAAATTTGATACAGAAGGAATTGGTCAGTTTTGAACAATCTCATTTTTCTTTTTCCTGGACCTCGCTTCAAGATGCAGCCAAAATTTAACTGAAGTTTGTGGTTCCTTATGATCGAAAGAAAAGAACCAAAAATTAACTGAAGTTTGTGGTCCCTTATAGTCGAAAGTGAAGAAATTTTTGAAAAAATTGGAACGTGGCTTTGTAATCCAAAAGTTTGTTTGGAGTCCTGAAGATGTTTAATTTTTTTTTTCTGGACCGTACAAGATGCAACCAAAATTTAGGTACTGAAGTTTGTGGTCCCTTATGATCGAAAGAGAAGAATTTTATGAAAAAAAATTGGAACCCGGCTTTGTAATCCAAAATTTTGTTTACTCCAGAAGAAATTGGTCAGTTTTGGAAAATCTGATTTTTCTTTTTCCTAGACCGCGTTTCAAGATGTAACCAAAAATAAAGTTTGTGGTCCCTTATGATCGGGAGTGAAGAAGTTTTTGGAAAAATATTTAAGCGGGACTTTGAATCCAAAACGAATTAAAGAAAACCCAGATTGATCCACCTAGCGGCGATGATGCCTTTCTCTTGCATTATAAAATATATTGAAAAAATCACATAGGAAAGGTCAAAGAAGCATTGCCTTTTTTCTATCATTTTGCATGTTTATGCATTAATTAATATGCATTGCTATCATTTTTTTTTTCATTCTCCCATTTTTTTAAGGGGTACCTTTGAGAAAAAACAATGATTTTTCAATGATTCAAAAATGCAATGTCCGATCGGGACAATTTTCAATAACAACAAAACCACATTTCCCGTCGAATGCAACTTCTTCTTCTTCTTCTTCGATGGCTCTTACATTCCAACTGAAACTTGGCTTGCTTTTCAACTTAGTATTCTCTTAGCATTTCCTCAGTTATTAATTGGAAGCTTTCCTACCCGATCAAGAATGCATAACAAAATTATAACAAGGGGAGTTATTTATTTCAGAAAAATAATGTAACAAAATGTGTTATAAAATTGGCTGGTTAGTTGTTAAAATAACAAAAATTATATTAAAATTCCTTCTAGCCGTAACATAATTATATCAGAGGTTGTTACCTTCATTTCAACATTATAACAACCGTTGATATGATTATGAGGTACAAAAATCTACTTTCATGGTAATTGCCTACATCACGTATAAAAATGTGGTACGCTACAACGCCGGATTTCCATCCATAATGTAGGCAATTAACTTTGTACTAGCTATTAACATCGAACATTGATTCAAGTTATACTGGAGGTGATTACCTCCCCTTTTTTCCAATATCAAAAAATGTAGGCAATTATTTTGTGTAAATATACATAACTAATGTTGTTATAATTTTGATATGAAATAAAACTGGCCGAAGGCACATTTTTATCGAATTATCTAATTATAACACATGTTGTTTTAAATAACAACCATTGATAGAATTGAGTTATAATTTTGTTATGTATTCCTGATCGGGTATGCCCGCCATAGCATGAGTATGTATCTTGTGTGGCAAGTACAATGGATGCACTACGCCCAGGGTGTCGAGAAAGTTTCCAACCCAAAAACATCCTAGACCGGACCGAGAATCGAACTCACCATCTCCGGATTGGCAATCCTACGCCTTTGCACGCAAGGCTACTGTAGACGAAACTTACCTATTCCTTCTGCGGACTAAACATCTTTAGGACTCCAAAAAAACTTTAGTTTTGGATTGCAAAACCCTGTTTCAAAGCAGCTTTTCTATCCAAAACCAAAGTTTGTATGGCGTTCTGGAAATGGTCAGTCTGAAAGAAATTGATCGGAATCGAAATTTTCTATTTAGCTCTATTTAGCTTCTATTTTGGCTCGTGCTTCAAGAGTTTGGGGTCCCTAAAGGAACAAAGCAGAAGCATGTACAATACATTGAAGACGGCCTCTCTGTAGAGGATGATATACGTATCTGTAAAGTTATAATCATGTGATGGAATTAAATGGGATAGTAATAACTCATCTTATGACTAGTGATTCAATATGAAATAAGAACTAAATGCTGCTAATATTCTGCGGCCTGCTTCAAAAGATCAAAGTAGCTGTGCAGCCCATGATAGTATGCATGCTGGGAACAACTGATCTGGAACACCCTTTCTTGCATATTTGTATTGTAAAGCATATCGTTTGAACAGCATAGCCATGATAAGATGCTAACCGAAATCCGTCCACCTCACAAAATATCGATAAATTAACCCTTCCAGGACCAAATTTTCCTAAGCAGTATTACCCAGTAAGTTTGATATATTCCATTTGTTTTAGTGATTAATAATGGAGAAATGACAGGACAAGTTGAAAAATATGTTTTCGGGATGTACTAGATCATCCATACTGACCTTGAGGCCAGTACTTGCAATCAACAGCCACGGCACTAGCTTTTCTCGCTCCTAGAAGCTTGGAATGAATTATTGGCAGTGACTGATTTTCTACCCGCCGCTGTCACATCCAGGCGCTATAGTATATGCGCAAAATAACCAGCAAGAGTTAACCGCCAGAAATTTGTATGGCGAAAGTCATCTAACGCGGGTTTTCTCAAAATAAGAAATTTTTAATGAAAAACTATTTGGTACCGATTACGTAGGAAGGTTTCGCAGGTTGCGACAGGATGATCTACGATGAATTACATCCCCGCAACTTCGACGTCGTGGCGCTGCAGGAGATTTGCTGGACAGGACAGAAAGTGTGGAAAAGCGGGCATCGAGCGGCTACCTTCTACCAAAGCTGTGGCACCACCAACGAGCTGGGAACCGGCTTCATAGTGCTGGGAAAGATGCGCCAACGCGTGATTGGGTTGCAGCCAATCAACGCAAGGATGTGCAAGCTGAGGATTAAAGGCCGTTTCTTCAACTATAGCATCATCAACGTGCACTGCCCACACGAAGGGAGACCCGACGACGAGAAAGAAGCGTTCTACGCACAGCTGGAGCAGACATACGATGGATGCCCACTGCGGGACGTTAAAATCGTCATCGGTGACATGAACGCACATGTAGGAAGGGAGGAAATGTATAGACCGGTCATCGGACCGGATAGTCTGCACACCGTATCGAATGACAACGGCCAACGATGCATAAACTTCGCAGCCTCCCGCGGAATGGTAGCACCTTCTTTCCAAGCACCTTCTTTCCCCGCAAAAATATCCACAGGGCTACATGGAGATCACCTAACCAAGAAACGGAAAACCAAATCGACCACGTTCTAATCGACGGTAAATTCTTCTCCGACATCACGAACGTCCGCACTTACCGCAGTGCGAATATTGAATCCGACCACTACCTCGTTGCAGTATGCCTGCGCTCAAAACTCTCGACGGTGTACAACAAGCGTCGAAGTCGGACGCCGCGGCTTAATATTGTGCGGCTACAAGATGGTAGACTAGCCCAAGAATACGCGCAGCAGCTGGAAGTGGCACTTCCAACGGAAGAGCAGCTAGGCGCAGCGTCTCTTGAAGATGGCTGGAGAGATATTCGATCACTACGAAGAACACCTGAATGGCGATGTGGCAGACGAAGATGGCGGTATGGTGATGGACCTGGGAGAACGCGCGCAGGTCATAATTCTACCGGCTCCGGATCTCCAGGAAAACCAGGAGAAGATTGGGCAGCTGAAAAATAACAAAGCCCCTGGGATTGACCAACTACCAGGAGAGCTTTTTAAACACGGTGGTGAGGCACTGGCTAGAGCGCTGCACTGGGTCATTACCAAGATTTGGGAGGAGGAAGTTTTGCCGCAGGAGTGGATGGAAGGTGTCGTGTGTCCCATCTACAAAAAGGGCGATAAGCTGGATTGTAGCAACTACCGCGCAATCACATTGCTGAACGCCGCCTACAAGGTACTCTCCCAAATTTTATGCCGTCGACTAGCACCAACTGCAAGTGAGTTCGTGGGGCAGTACCAGGCGGGTTTTATGGGCGAACGCTCCACCACGGACCAGGTGTTCGCCATTCGCCAAGTACTGCAGAAATGCCGCGAATACAACGTGCCCACACATCATCTATTCATCGACTTCAAAGCCGCATATGATACAATCGATCGGGACCAGCTATGGCAGCTAATGCACGAACACGGTTTTCCGGATAAACTGACACGGTTGATCAAAGCGACGATGGATCGGGTGATGTGCGTAGTTCGAGTTTCAGGGGCATTCTCGAGTCCCTTCGAAACCCGCAGAGGGTTACGGCAAGGTGATGGTCTTTCGTGTTTGCTATTCAACATCGCTTTGGAAGGGGTAATACGAAGAGCAGGGATTAACACGAGTGGTACAATTTTCAATAAGTCCGTCCAGCTTAGATATTATGGCACGTAACTTTGAGAAGATGGAGGAAGCCTACATCAGACTGAAAAGAGAAGCCAAGCGGATCGGACTAGTCATCAACACGTCGAAGACGAAGTACATGATAGGAAGAGGTTCAAGAGAAGACAATGTGAGACAATGTGAGCCACCCACCGCGAGTTTGCATCGGTGGTGACGAAATCGAGGTGGTTGAAGAATTCGTGTACTTGGGCTCACTGGTGACCGCCGAAAATGACACCAGCAGAGAAATTCGGAGACGCATAGTGGCTGGAAATCGTACGTACTTTGGACTCCGCAAGACGCTCCGATCGAATAGAGTTCGCCGCCGTACCAAACTGACAATCTACAAAACGCTAATTAGACCGGTAGTCCTCTACGGACACGAGACCTGGACGATGCTCGTGGAGGACCAACGCGCACTTGGAGTTTTCGAAAGGAAAGTGCTGCGTACCATCTATGGTGGGGTGCAGATGACGGACGGTACGTGGAGGAGGCGAATGAACCACGAATTGCATCAGCTGTTGGGAGAGCCATCCATCGTTCACACCGCGAAAATCGGACGACTGCGATGGGCCGGGCACGTAGCCAGAATGTCGGACAGTAACCCGGTGAAAATGGTTCTCGACAACGATCCGACGGGCACAAGAAGGCGAGGTGCGCAGCGGGCAAGGTGGATCGATCAGGTGGAAGATGACTTGCGGACCCTCCGTAGACTGCGTGGTTGGCGACGTGTAGCCATGGACCGAGCCGAATGGAGAAGACTCTTATATACCGCACAGGCCACTTCGGCCTTAGTTTGATTAAATAAAATAATACGTAGGAAGGTGTTCGCTACCATGCCTACCAAATATTTTTTTGATGAAAGTGCTTAATTTTAAGAAATCGAACCTTATATGCCTTTCGCCATACTGATTTCAGAAAGTTAACTTCTAGTGTGCCGCTGTAAGCACGCTCAAAGCAGGCGATTCATTATGTTCAACCATATCCATAACATATTCCTAAGGAACAAGAGACATGGTCAGATGGTTTTGGGATATCCTGGGTTCCAAACCGTCCTTGAGTTCAGAACATGCATTCTGCAGCCACGGCATTAGCTTCTTTCGCCACTAGAAGCTTGGATATGTATTAACCCTAGTGTTTGGGAGCTGGTTCTCCACCTCCTTTGTGGACTGTATCTTTTTAGTGGCTTGTCAAAGCGATCCTGGCCGCTGAGGTGAACACAATCTTGGCCGACGGATTAGGATTTTATTCGTGGATTTTGGGTTGGCTTCGTCTTTTACACATTTACACATTTATTTGCTTTAGGTCCATAGCACATTACACATCACATTACATTGACTTATTAAACACACTTTATTTAACAGAAACTACATTTATTCTACTTAAACACTACACATATATTTTGGATTTATTTCCTCGGAAATTCGGACCCTGTCCGATCCATTCAATGGCTAGTAGGAGACTCTCCCTCAAAGGATGGCGCCGTCGCTGCGCCGAAACCTCTTCAAGATGGGTGGTTACGCAAACCACCCAGTGCATGCTCCGCCGAGGGGTGCGTCGATCTAATAACCGAAACCCAGTAATATTTTGGTTTTACAAAGGTTTTAAGGCACTCTTGTAGAGCACATAATGGTCGTCAAGAGCGTTATAAACCGAAAAATATTACTTGGTAAACCATGTCCATACAATCTCCAGAAAACCAGGATGTATGGCAAGATGGTTTTCGGATATCCCGGGTCATCCAAACCGTCCTTAAGTTCATTATTTGCGATCTACAACCAGCACTCTAGCTTCCTTCGTCGCTGTAAGCTTGGATATAGCAACCATATCCATAACAAATTCAAGAAATCGTCTAATACGAGTTAAGTAACTCCATTTAATTCCACCATTATAATAATTGGTGGAATTAAAAGGAGTTACTTAACTCGTCTTAGACGATTGAATACATTCCACTAAAAAGAGCCTAAATATTTTTTCTGAAATTCAAGAAGATCAGGAGACATGGTCAGATGGGATATCCTGGGTCATCGAAACCGTTCTTGAGTTCAGAACTTGTAATCTACAATCACGGAACTAGTTTTTTCGGCACTAGAAGCTTTAGTATGTAAACATGGTCAGATGGTTTTGGGACATCCTGGGTTTTCCAAACCGTCCTTAAGTTCAGAACTTGCAATCTACAGCCACCACTCTAGATTTTTTCGTCGCTTCAAGCTTGGATATGTATTCAACCATATCCATCATATATTTGTGAAGAACAGGAGACATGGTTAGATGGTTTTGGGATATCCTGGGTCATCCAAACTGTCCTTGAGTTGTTCAGAACTTGCGATCTACAGCCACGACACTAGCTTTTCTCGACACTAGAAGCCTGGATATGTATTCAAGCATGTCCATAACATATTCCAGAAGACCACGAGATATGGCTAGATGGTTTTGGCACATCCTGGGTTATCCAAACCGTCCTTGAATGCAGAACTTGTGATCCACAGCCACAGCAGCAGATTTTCCAGGTAGCCATAAGCATTTAAAAAAACTCATATGTGCGACTATAACGCTGTCCAGTGTAAACATGTTTTATATTGTTATTCAGTTATGAGGTAGGTCGTTAGCCTGCAGAAAGTTGTTCTGATTTGATGCTTGAGGTCAACTGCACTCCACCATTCGAGCATTTTGATCAATGTGGTATATGAAAAGGCTTGGATTCACTGAATCAGCACCTTCTTATATGCAACATTGGTCAGAATGCTCGGAGCGGTGGGTGTAGTTGACCTCCAAAAACGTCAAATCAGAAACTGACCCGCAGGCAAGCTGGCGGCCATTACCGCTCGCGGAAAACTGGATAGTGCCTGACTTATATAGCTTTATATTGCCGAAAAGGCGAAATATAGTGCTAATGGTTACTTGGGGTTTTCGTCACTCAAAGCTCCAATATATCGGCACCAACATTTCAAAAGGGCGAAACTGCTTTTGTAAACAAGAGCTTCTCACGTCACTGATCCTGAAAAGTTCAGATGATGCGGAATAGATATAAACTATCTTACGATGTGTATTGACCATCCAGGAGCTGTACTGCACATGATTAAATACATTTAGAAACTTTGTGTGGCGAAAAAGCAGATTAAGATATTAAGTCTTGCAATCAAGAATAGTCTGGATGACTCAGAATATCTCTAAAATATCTTACGATATCCGTAGGCCTCCCAGAAGGTGTAATGGCTATAATTGAATACATATTAAAGCTTTGAGTGCCGAAAAGAGCTTCTAAACAGCTGTAGATCTCAAGTCCCGAGCTCACGGACAGTTTGGATTGCTCAGAATATCTCGAAACTTCTTTCTTCTTATTGGAATTACATCTCCACACTGGGACAGAGCCGCCTCGCAGTTTAGTGTTCATTCAGCACTTCCACAGTTACTAACTGCGAGGTTTCTAAGCAAAGTTACCATTTTTGCATTCGTATATCAGGCAAACACGACGATACTTTTATGCCCAGGGAAGTCGAGACAATTTTCAATCCGAAAGTTGCCTAGACCGGCACTGGGAATTGAACCCAGCCACCCTCAGCATGGTCTTACTTTGTAGCCGCGAAACTATCTTACGATATTTGTTGACTACCCAAGAGGTGTAATCGTGTAATTGATATAATTGAAGCTTTGATTACTGAGAAACGATATTCTTGCTGCTGTAGATATCATGTTCCAAGCTCAAGGACAGTTTGGATTGCCCAGACTATCTTAAAACTAATTTACGATATCCGTTGACCTCCAGGGAAGTATGATGGGTATAATTGAGTTCATATTGAAGGTTGAGTGCCGAAAAGAGCTTCTTAGCAGCTGTGGATCTCAAATCCCGAACTCGAGGACAGTTTGGATTGTCCAGAATATCACAAAACTATTTTACGACATCTGTCGACCGCCCAAGAGATGCAATGGATACAATTGAATGAATATTGAAGATTTCAGTACAGAAAAAATATTTTTTGCAGCTGTAGATCAAGGACAGTTTGGATTGCCCAGAATATCTTGAAATTAACTTATGATATCCGTTGGCCTCCCGATTTATCAAGCGCACAAATAATGAATCATCCTGAAAAGACATCCGAGTGATCTTCCTTCAGAGGTAACCAATCGGGGAACTATTTAGCGTAGTGCGTTGTTTGGTTTTCTGGAATTTCCCCGATATGAGAGGCAAGTTGAAAGGATGCATATAAAAAATCCATATACAAAATATTTGTTTTCAACTTTGAAAAAATCGTTTCAACTTGCCCCGATATACAAATTGCGTCTTGGATTTTGAAGCCGTGCTCCTTTTTTTTAAAACTCTCTGCCCAGGGGACCCTTGAGGGGTCACTAGATACCCCAAACCTCAGTTAATTTTTGGTTTAATCTTGAAGAGCGATCCAGTGTTGCGCAGTGTAATCAATATCACAAAATAAAATTCAAGATGGAAATAATGCGTTTATCACACAATATAAGCAAAGCCCTACCCCGTACTGCTAATCTTTTTTTTTATATAATCGCTTCTAGAATTTTTGAGAAGAGTTTCAAAAGTTTCTCCGTATGCTTCCGAGTCATTTTTTTCTCCAAATTTTATCTTTTATCTTCATGTAATCTTTATTCGCCGATAAAGATTCGCGAGTCAAGTGGCTAGTACTCTAAACACAAAATATGGAGGCAAATGCTTAATATAGGAATTTAGCAAGGCATCGTAGCAAAGGTAGATCCAAAGACGCATGGCCACCTTTATGAAGCCTTAACAAACACATGAAGGTAGTTGACGCTTATTTTGTGATGCTCATTTTGCTCTATTCTTCCTTATATCTTACAGCATATACATGTTGAATTATATTGCATGCAATTGAAATCTGCCATAAAAACGAACACGTGATCAAGTTTTATGAATTCGAAGATGTTGCATCAAACATTGAATTCAATAAAACGTTTTGAGTTTCCAACCGAGCTTGATAGCTCCTACAGCTCTTCTACGGTGTAGACATTGTAGAGTTTCTAAGCTCTTAGTGCTTGGAGGGAACCAAACATGATTTCATCGCAACATGATATAGGGGGAATGACGGCTTTGGCAGGTTTTGTTCTATTATTGTCAGGGTTTTTTTTATGACTGATTATGCTCAAATTTGGTTTAAGCATTCTCTGCATATGAAAGAATATTGTGGCTAAATTCCATAAAATTTGGTTAACAAAAACCCCCCTGACAATAATAGAACAAAACCTGCCAAAGCCGTCTTTTCCCCTAGCTTTTTAAATTTAATAGGGTAACGATAGGAATTTCCGGTAGGGACTCCGTTCACGGTATTAGCTTGCCGAGAATATTTGCTGTTTCCCTATTGCAATTCTAATTTATGAAAGTTTTGCTTTGAATTCATACAACTTTTCTACCTTTGAATAACCCAATTTGGTAGCTTGGTCATGACCGTTAATCATTGTCAGAAATTAATTTAATCCCTAATCATAATCTTTAATCTTGTAGTTGAATGATTCAATCATATTGAATTCAATCATTAATTTGAGATTGTATTCATTAACGCTCTCGTGTAGGTATATGATTGCAAAAGGTGACATACACATCCTAGAAAACGGTGTATTTTATGGAATCGGGTTACGATGGTAATTATTTTCGATACAAAGTGGAGCATTCAAAACGCTCAATATGTGTCGTTCTACGACTAATTTGTTAAATATTAATATTTACAGAAGGTTATTTCGATTTATACATTCTGAACACGTTTTAAAAACTTATATTCCATAATCAATATTGCTTCTGTTGGACTTGAATATCGAGAATCAATCCATGTGCCTATGTAGTGATTTACTATACAACAAATTTCCTGTGATTGTAATTTTTAATGGTGATTGTAATAATCTGTAGCAAAATGTGATTTTCATGATTATGATTCATTATCATTTTAAGTTTTGGAATAAGGGGCCGTACACTAATTACGTAAGCAATTTTTCTGGGTTTTTAAACCCCCCTCCCCCCATGTAAGATTTTCCCATACAAATCATTTTTTACTTATATGGGGTGTAAGAATATGGCCGAACCCCACTCCCCCCATAAGTGCTTACGTAATTAGTGTACGGCCCCTAAGAAATTCAGAGATTGATTTTTTCAAAAACAACATTTTAGTTTTTTCGATAACTGATTAATTATTTTATCGAATATTCCTAAGTTTTTTTGTTTTTAAGCCAGAAATAAATCCAGCTGAATTACTAGAATGGAATTTAAGTTTGTAACTTGTAATCGATAAGTTCTGTTCAATGAACTAGTTTACGATCAAATTAAAAAAAAATGATAAAGCGATTATTCTAACAATGAAATGTTTTTGCTTAAATATAACATAAGTCACTATTGGAATGACGAGTCTCACTGATAAATTTGAAATTCATTTAATCAAACACATACAAATGTTTTACAAAATCGGTGCAGTTGTGTTGAGAAATTATTAACGCGTATCCCGAAAAAAATATTTTTTTTAAACATTTCTGATGGTAATTATATTAGATTTGACTTTTCAATTTCCGTTTTAGGAAAGGCGATTATTATTTAAAAATAACTCTTTTTATGCTCATTAAATCGGGGTCCTTAAAAGGACCATTTGCAAAAAAGTACCTGAAAAAGAAAACGATATTTTGTTTCTGGTTGTAAAATAAATTCAATTTGCCTGATTAAGCTCGCTCGCCACGGATGCGACGTGCCAGCTGAATATCCTTTGGCATAATGGTCACTCGCTTGGCGTGGATTGCGCACAAGTTGGTATCCTCGAAGAGTCCCACCAGGTAGGCCTCGCTGGCTTCCTGCAAAGCCATAACAGCCGAGCTCTGGAAGCGCAAATCCGTCTTGAAGTCCTGGGCAATCTCGCGGACCAACCGTTGGAAGGGCAGCTTGCGAATGAGCAGCTCGGTCGATTTCTGGTAGCGGCGGATTTCTCGGAGTGCCACCGTGCCAGGGCGGTAGCGATGTGGCTTCTTCACTCCTCCGGTAGCGGGAGCGCTCTTCCGGGCTGCCTTGGTGGCCAGCTGTTTGCGGGGAGCCTTTCCTCCGGTGGATTTACGTGCTGTCTGCTTGGTACGAGCCATTTTCCGTATTGATTTGGTGGAGTGGTGTTATCCTGACTGAAGTTTAGAAATATAGTGACACTGAAGGGAAGATGTGTCGGTATTTATAAGGATTTTCGATGTTTGTTGGAAGGATCTAAAAAGGGGCACGAACTGTGCGATTTGTGCAGCTGCAAAGCAGATGCATTGCTTTGCCTTATGTACACTCTTCCCTACTGCAGAAGATCTTTAAAGGGAACACTAATTACCTGAATGATCCTTTCTCGTATATTTATTTTTGAAGATTAGGTAGAAGACACACATCCAAAAAAATGAGTTGGAAGAAGACTGCGAAAGATTGGTATGTTATATTGTTCATTGATTTGCCATTCTAGCATATATAATACGTTCTCAAGCTCACTTATTTGAAAATTATAATATTTTTTTATTTATTTTGTCTCACATGATTTTAATTCAAGATTTTATTGACTAATTTCAGCAAAATATACCAGTTTCACTAGAAAGTTGTGATTTTAGTGATACCCAAAGTTTAGTATTGATTAACAAATTTGGAAAAAATCATGAAATATTTTCGTTTAAACTAGATGACTAAACTAGTATTCATCTAGTTTAAACGAAAATGAACCGTTTGTTTGAGAAACTGCATATGTGACATTTTTGGCCAAAATGAAATATTTATATGTTCTGAATCCTCGTTCAAAAATACGTATTCTGACAAAAAAATACGAAATTAAATTTTTTGTTCGAGAACGTATGATTTTTTTTTTTCGTTTGTTTGAGAAACTACATACGTACACTCACTTTGAGGATCAATTATGGTGTACTACTTGCAGTTTACGAACTGAAAATACCCCGGGCGTTTTGTCTAAAATTATTGATCAGTGATACAGCTGAAATCAAAAGATTCGATGCCAATTTGTTCAAAAACAGTTTTTTTAGTTTTCTCGGAATTGTGTGAAATGAATTGGATAAATGCAATTTCTCAAAGAAATGATTCAAATGTATCATGCTTTTTCACTCAAATGTGAGCATCAATGCTAAATTTTGGACATTATTGTCATAGACTGGATGTGCACCATACATTCATATTTTTACAAAAGCAAAAAATTAAAATAGAGCAAAGAAAAACATAAAACTTCGTAGGTAGCAAATGGTGGGAGTGTATATAAACTATAGCATCTCCGTCTTTACTTTTTCCTTCGGCAAATAAACTTTCTACGAAACTAAACTGCCTACAAGAGAACTTAGTTGTACAAGAAAGCTATCTAATGGCAAAGACATTGTTAAACTAATAGCAATAATTGTTGATAGACTAATTTTGAAGGGAGGGAACATCTTTGCATTTTAAATAAGTCAGTATTCGTATTTTGAAAGAAATTCTGGAACATCCGAAAGTGTTAGATTCGTGTAACAATATACATACACTATTGAAGGTATTGTCTTCTTCTAAATGTTGTGTTTTTACAGAAATTTTATATGCATGTGTTATAGCTCATTTTGATAAAAGTGTTTCCCAATCTCGAATAGACTAACAGATATGGTAATACTAATGACACACTGGTGGTACAAGTACCATGGTACAAGAATCTTGAAATGAGTACCATACCAATTATTGTCTTTATCAAAGATAGTCTTGGAAAAATTTTCTTGTTCTCTTGTACCATGGTACAAGTACCACAGGTGTGTCTTTAGTATAAGCGTGAAACAGCAGTTTACTTATTGTCGACAACATCGTACATTTCAACATTCAATTTGTAACAACATCCTATAATTTTCAATTGGCACTTGCATTGTAAGATGTCTGTACCTACAGTTACGCATAGTCGGTTTATAACTAGCATTTTCCATCGACAGTATAAATCTGTTTCATACTGCTTCAACTGCATAGCCACAGGCCACAGTACAAACCCTTTAAATCATATAGCTTAATGTACAACGAAATCGCATCAACCGTTGGCATTACTATTGACAGTTTGCCGCCAAAACAGAGCTCGTCTTCAATTTGTTTGCCACGCATTTCCCCTTCATCGTCAAGCGACTGACGCGACTGACCACGAGCATTGAATGATGGCGCTGGTGCGAGTAACTACCATGTTAACCGAACGGAAATTAAATCAAACTTGTAGCTTTTTAATGGCAAAGGGGTGGCATTAGCAATCAATTCACTTTTATTGTTTATACGATTGAGTAACGAATGTAATTTGGTTGCGCGTTACACGAATCATGATGATGAGCAGCAATCATCGAACGTAGCTAAAGATGAGAAGGATGTGTAAAATGATGCTGACTTGACTTGAATATGAATGTGCTTTAATTAACTAGGGATTATTTTTTAGAAAAACCTCAGATGCCGTTGGTTAAGATGGGCTGTTTTTATCGAATACGTTTTTATCAGCACTTGATGTGGAACAAAACGTTACTCTTATTTAGGTATTTGATGGCATTCTTGAATGTTTTGTTTCCTTCCAAGCTATTCTAAGCCTTCTGGTGTGTGTTCTACAATATCGTAAGCAAAATATGTATTTTCAATACTTCTCAATATGATTTTTGAGTGCATGCGAGAATAGAAGAAATAAATACAAATACGGTTTTAGAAAGTTTTTAATTTGATAGAGGATGCAATCTAGTCGATGACAACAAATTGAAACACAAAGGAAATACCTACCGCAGCCCCGAGCCATTTTTGTGATGAGTGTCCATTATAAATTAGCGTTGAGAAATACAAACAGTTTGGAATCAATTATTGCCCCGATCAAGCCATTCGGTATAGTTTGGCGGCTTCACACATTGTTTGTCGGTTGGTTAAATTGAGATCATCTGTTCATAAAGCTCAAATTGCAGCAAAACGAATCTTATTAGCCGTAGTTTGTATCTTCTGTGCGTCTGGTGGAATGGAATGGAACCGTTACTGATGTCTGTGTACGATAAAGTTTGGACATTTCTTCTCCAAGAAATTAAAAAAAAATCTCCATTGATCATTACCAATTAAACATTATCCATATGAAACGGTAAATATATCGAATGTACTAACTAAATATAATATTTACGTGAAAACAAAATTAATCACAAAAACGAAAAAAAAATGCAATAATTGTCATTAATATGTAATATCCACGGTTTCTTGCAATACTGGCACAACTCAATTTTTTCGTTTTGGACATTTTAATGAAGTTTGCACTTGGCAAAAACCCACCGCAATATACCGTGGATAATCAAATTTCGGACACACTCAAACTTCGGACGCTTCAATTCGTATGGGATATTTTCTGAAATATTTCATCGAAATGTTTCATCAAGCTGGATCGGAAGGACTAATAGTTTTAGCTTGTTTTAGTATAGTTACATACTAATAAGACATGTTAAAACAATGCGACGAAATGATTAAAATACAGTCTGAGCTGTGCAGTGAGAATTGTTTTCATTTATTCTTCCCGGTACTGTTTGTGTTACTTCCCGGTAATGTTTGTGTCCGAAATATGAATCCAACCCCGCCGATGTCCGAGGTTTGAATCAAACAGAAACCGGACATTTTCATTAATTGCAAACATTCTTCGCAATATCTCGCACATATTAAATACGTAGTTAAAAGATGAATGCCATGCGTAGTGATTGCAATGGTGATTCAAACGGTGTGATTTAAAATGTGAGTAAACAAGATGATTGTATATCAGAAAGTTCTTAATCGTTCGAAGTTTGAGTTGGCACGGTATTTACGCTGTTGGAATTTATTCATTTCTCGGTTAACCCGAATTTTATTTGATATTTTGATATTTTTTCGTGGGGCTAACTCATTGTTTCATTGACACTAAAGGTCTTAATAGACTAAAACCAAAACGTGTAAAAAAAACCTGGGTGTGTATATAGATAAGAACATAAGATAAGATATGATAAGATAGAATAGAAGAGCCGTACCCACGTATTTGCTTATTTGATTTCAATATCAATTTTTGGCTCTCGAATGGCATGGTAGTTGAGACTTATTTTAATAACGGAAAATCCCGGGGTCTTCGGTTGCGAAATAATCTCGAATTCCGGGACTAGAAAAAGTGCCGAAAAATTGGCTCTCTAACTCTTCTATTACTATTTACTATTTTGTAGACGATTCGTCGGGTACCACAATACAAGATAACAATAATACCACAAAACTTCAACATTTAAAGTTACTGGTCTTGTTATATCCTAATTTTCATGAAAATTCAAAAACAAAAGAGATTAATAGTCATAAAGGTAATTGGCAGTTGCTATACATATTTTTGACAGTAACTGTTTCCAACGCTGAGATTATCATTTCTGCATTTTATTTATAAAACTTTATCAGTTTAATATTAAGGACTTCCAAATTTTCAGGACAACTCCAATTATAAAGCAGATTACTTGGCTCTTGAGTGCTAATAGGTTTGAGCATTCTTGAATATCGACCCTATATGGGAACAATCCGATGACAATCCGTAACTACGAAATAAGCAAGGATAGCCTTGGGCCGAGCCCAACTCAATGCCTAAATTGGAAAGCTTCGCAAAGGTGTATAAGAGTAAGACTGTACAGATAGAAAAAAAACTGGATCCTTTCTACTGATTACACCTGTTGGAGTGAACCCAGTTGGGCTATGTAACTGGTAGTTTCATTTCATTTATTTAGTCTACATCTAAACAGATAACACTGAATCAACAATTTGACGCCACAATACACGGTTCGAGGCCGCATCTCTCCATCCTCGAATACGCTCCACGCTCGACAAGTCTCGTCTCGTACCTGCCGGATCGGAAGCGAACACCATCTTTGCAGGGTTGCTGTCCGGCATTCTTGCAACATGTCCTGCCCATCGTACCCTTCCAACTGGTAGTTTAGTTTTTTCAAATTTATGCAGATCTCTCTTCAGTTTACGCAGATGATGAAGTTTTCATCACTTAGGAGATCATCTTGACCATTGTGAATTAGTGCTGGCGGTACCAGAGTACCAGAGTGATAATGTTCGTTCACCAGCAATTTTGACGTAATTAGTTCATTTATAATTTGACCAGTACATACACTGGCCGGCATAATAAAGTGCCCACTTGCCGTTTTTCATACAAAATGGTCAACTTTGGAGCTCTAGATCTCGGGTTCCCGTGAACCGATTTGGCTGAAAATTTTACCAGAGCTCAGATATAACTTGAATTTTAACATATCTAAGTTTCGACCATATTGATTCACAGGTTAAAAAATTATTGCGGTATTACCAAAGTGAATTTTTTGGCAAAAATTTATTTTTTAAATATCTTGAATTCTATAGGTTGTAGACTGATGACATATTCAGCAAAAACGCGTATTTTGCCAATACAAAAAGTTTGCTATATATACCTGTACACTTAGAGATGTAGTTTTCGAGGTATTTGAAAAACAATTTTTTGCCAAAAAATTCACGTTGGTATTACCGCAATAATTTTTAACCCTGTGAGTCAATATGCTCGAAACATAGATATGTTAAAATTCAAGTTATATCTGAGCTCTGGTAAAATTTTCAGCCAAATCGGTTCACGGGAACCCAAGATCTAGAGCTCCAAAGTTGACCATTTTGTATGAAAAACGGCAAGTGGGCACTTTATTATGCCGGCCAGTGTAAGATAGCAACCAAGAAAAAAATAATAAAATATCGACATTATAATCCATATTTGGTGTAAAAATTCCTCGAAAAAAATCTTGGAATATTCACCCTGGTGTTATTCCATAAATTTATCCAGAAATGTTTCGGAAAGTCTTCCAGGAAATATTTAAAGTAACTCCCAGGAATCAATTCGGTAAGCCATACACATATTTCTACCTTCAACTTTTTTTTTAAAGAATTCCTTCGGAATTTAGGTATTTCATTAAAAATTATTCCAGGAATTCATTTTAAAATTCCAACAGGACTTCTTTTAAAAAAAATCTCCACAAATGAATTCAGAACTTCCGAAAAGTTTCTTCGAAAATTTGCATAGGAAAACCAAATTCCGCAAGGAATTCTCCTGGAAATACATTCAGAAAATCTAAGGATTTTTAACGGAAATCTTTCAAAAGGTCCTTTTGTAACATTTTCAGAAATTCCTACAGGAATTCCTTAAGAAATAATTTCATTGATTCCCAGAACAATCGCTACAGCGAAAATTGTATTTTTTTTTCTGAAATTTATCTGAATTCCCCACAAATAGAAATGATTTTTTTAGGAATGGATGGAAAATGTTAAGACGTAATTCTATGAATATCCGAACGAATTACAAAAGGAATTTCCGGTCACGCAGTTCCGCCTCTGTTGTAAACGACACGCGAGCTTTTTTCGGAGGTGTTGTACTTTTTACAACGATGTTTTTTACAACGAAGGTTAAATTTCTTCAAGAATTCTTTGGATATTCAGCTAAGAGTTCTCCTCCAGAGATTTTTTTGGAGAACCCTCACGAAATTACTACAAAAATAAATCCTGGGTATTCTTGGGAAATTCCTTCAGATATTCATTTGAAAGTCTAATAGAATTTTCAGAGGATTTCCCGTAGAATCTTTCGAAGAATCTTCTGGAGAAATTCTCAAAGGATGTTGAAAGGATGGAAGAATGTTCAATGGAAATTATTTGGAACACCTGGTGGAGCTCCCGAAAGTATTTCTGAAGGAATTTACAAATGATTTCTAGAAAGATTTTCCAAAGAAAAACCCGAACGGATTTTCTAAAAGTATTCCTAAAGGAATTTCAGAGAAAATTTCAAGAGAAATTTTGGATTAAGTTTCTAAAAGAATTCCTTGTGGAACTTTCGGATGAATTTCTGATGGGATTTTTAAAAGAATTTACGATGGAAGGTCTAATGGAATGCCTAGTTTCTCCAGATATTTCTTCGAGAATAACGTCAGGATTTCCTCCAGGAAAATTTCATTTTCTCATTTGTGTGTTCTATACTTATAGCACTAGGTAGTTAGAATTAAATGAGGTAAAAATCATTAATAAATTAAAAATTACAGATACTCCAATTGAATTTAAATGTGCACTTTAAAAATAACCCGTAGATTTCCGTAGTTTTTACCTACGGATCCGTAGATCCGTAGAAAGCACTCAATTCCGTAAATCTACGGAAATTTCCATAGATCTGGCATCGCTGCTTTCGAGTTTTACATATCCATTAGAATTAATTTCAAGTTATTGTGGGCTTCGTGGCCGTGCAGTTAGCGACGTCAATCGTCTGGACGCTAGTGAGTATGGGTTCGATTCCCCCGGTAAGGAGGAAACTTTTCCTGATCGAAATATTCTCCACTGGTCCACTGGGTGTTATGTGTCCTGTCCGTTGTCTCAAGCTAAGTGTTAAGTGCTCAATCTGTACGACCTCTGGTCGAAGACGGTATTCCTGTCTTTTTACATTTTAGTTATGAATTTTTTTTCGGATTATCAGATTATATATTATTGGAAATTCAAAATTTTCGGGAAATAGCAGCAACATCGCTTGAATACTCTACCAGAGGAATCTGCAGAAAGAAATGCCTTCAAAATTTCGCTATTACAGGCATACGATACGTTGTACTCAGCTATCACAATATCGAGAGGTTTCTCTCAGACCGCATCATGCTTTCGTGCTGTGCGGTTCTTTTCTATCTTTGCGGAAGGAAGTTTTTAATACTAACTGAAGCTATTTGAATTTTCAACAATTTTCAATAAGTCCGTCCAGCTATTTGGTTTCGCCGACGACATAGATATTATGGCACGTAACTTTGAGAAGATGGAGGAAGCCTACATCAGACTGAAGAGAGAAGCTAAGCGGATCGGACTAGTCATCAACACGTCGAAGACGAAGTACATGATAGGAAGAGGTTCAAGAGAAGACAATGTGAGCCACCCACCGCGAGTTTGCATCGGTGGTGACGAAATTGAGTTGGTAGCAGAATCTGTGTACTTGGGCTCACTGGTGACTGCCGGAAATGACACCAGCAGAGAAATTCGGAGACGCATAGTGGCTGGAAATCGTACGTACTTTGGACTCCGCAAGACGCTCCGATCGAATAGAGTTCGCCGCCGTACCAAACTGACAATCTACAAAACGCTAATTAGACCGGTAGTCCTCTACGGACACGAGACCTGGACGATGCTCGTGGAGGACCAACGCGCACTTGGAGTTTTCGAAAGGAAAGTGCTGCGTACCATCTATGGTGGGGTGCAGATGGCGGACGGTACGTGGAGGAGGCGAATGAACCACGAATTGCATCAGCTGTTGGGAGAACCATCCATCGTTCACACCGCGAAAATCGGACGACTGCGATGGGCCGGGCACGTAGCCAGAATGTCGGACAGTAACCCGGTGAAAATGGTTCTCGACAACGATCCGACGGGCACAAGAAGGCGAGGTGCGCAGCGGGCAAGGTGGATTGATCAGGTGGAGGATGACTTGCGGACCCACCGTAGACTGCGTGGTTGGCGACGTGTAGCCATGGACCGAGCCGAATGGAGAAGACTCTTATATACCGCACAGGCCACTTCGGCCTTAGTCTGAATAAATAATAATAAGCTATTTGAATTTCAACAGTGCTTCTCAGCGCTATTTGTACCTACGTTACGATCTTTACAAGGACCCGTACCTTCGTTTTACGTTGGACCCGTTTGCGGAAGTAAAATTCCGACAAGCGGTGGTAATCCTGCAGGGACACCGTTCTGGGAAAAAACCTCTTAGAAGGTCCTCCACGCTCAGTAATGAGCATTAATAAAAACAAGAGGAAGGGGAAGTCTTTGAATTCTCCACTTTCTTCTAAGAAACAAGGTTTCAAGACCGTCCTGCCAAAGCGCGGAAAAAATAGAAGGAAGCTGGAGACTTCAGATGTTTCTTCTAACTTTAACATTAGAAATAATTCTTCTCCTATCGAACTGAGTTCTCCTATCGAACTGAGTTCGAATCAGTTCGATTTGATTAATGACGAAATTGGGCAAATCCAATCTACCTCTACCCCAGGTGATTCGATCCATGCGAAAAAGCAAAGGATTCCGCCAATTGTGGTATCTATTGCCAAGTTTTCTGGCTTTAGGAATGAGATTTTGAGTAACCTTCAGGTGATCAAGGTTTCATTTCAGATTGCCAGAAAGGGTGACTGCCGCGTTTTGCCGGGATCCTTTGATAATCGCAAACGTATTCTTCAGTATTTAACTGAAAGGCGCCATAAATTCTTCACATACGATGACAAAACTGAGCGACGGTTCAAAGATGTCTTGAAAGGTCTCCCCAGTGATGATAAATCACTAGATGAGATTAAAATTGGATTTTCTCAATTACTTGGATTTTCACAAGTCCAAGTATTGATTAAGATGAAAAAGAAATCTCGCTCTGGTACTTCCCAGAGGGGTATTTCTCAAGAATTTTATTTAGTTCACTAATAACAAAAGTGAACTAAAAAATATGAATTTTTTGAAAAGGCCAGTATTATGTCCCATGTCCGTGTTACATGGGAATATTTCCGCAGGCCTGGGGGAAATTTCCAAAACCCCACTCAGTGTCGTTAGTGCCAAAAGTGGGGTCACGGAACTAAACATTGCCACATGGATGCTAAATGCATGATTTGTGGTGACGGTGGTGGAATCTCTCACGCCAAGGACGCCTCATGATTGATGCAATGTTCAAAGCAAATACCAAAACTGAAGCTGTTAAGGTTGGTATAAAATTTACTCAAAGAATTGTTATTGGACTTCGTTTTAATGGATCCAAATAATTTTTTGAAAGTTTTAAATTGGAATGCCCGCTCTTTAAAGGGTAAGGAAGATGAATTATTCAACTTCCTATCAGTTAAATTTAATTGTCGAAGCCAGAGGCATTGCAATTTCTGAATGTGAAATTAAATTCAACTCCATTGTTATTGACGACGATCTTCAGCTTCTGATCCGTCTTAAATGTGAGGCGAAGGCAATACCAAAGAACTCGCGATCCCGCGTTGAAAGTTATTCGGCGAGATTTGCAAAATGAAATTAAAAAACGTTTCGCTATTCTGAGAAATACCAATTTTGAGAATAATGTCTCGAAGTTGGATCCCAGTTCGAAACCCTTTTGGAAATTAACGAAAATTCCTTAAAAATCCTCAAAAGACAATTTCAGAGCTTAAAGAGGGAAATAAAATTTTATTAACAAATGGCGAAAAGGCTCAAAAAATTGCTCAGCAGTTCGAGAGTGCCCATAATTTTAGTCTAGGTCTCACTAGTCCAGTTGAAGACATTCTTAATCAAGTGAATGTTTTTGACCCTTCGTTGGGAACTAATTTGGATGAAGTGAGATCTATTACTAGAAAATTTAAAAATATGAAAGCCCCGGGTGACGGTCGTATTTTCTACATACCGCCATCGGGGGTGACAATGGGTCTGGGGGTGAGAATGAGTCATCGCTCTCACCGGCAGCCTGGAGGTCGTGGAGCAAAATCGTTCAAAAAGGTCTCTTATATTTTAGTCTTTTTGTCCTAAGATACATTCAATCCATTTTACAAGCATTCTAAGTAGTTGAAACAGTGACCCATTCTCCCCCCATTTGACCCATTGTCACCCCCGACGACGGTACTTACCAAAAAACTTCCTGGGATCTCTTTATTCTTTTTGGATAATTTATTTAACAAATGTTTTCAATTGGCATACTTTCCAGATAAATAGAAACACGCCAAAGTTGTTCCAATTTCGTAGCCGGACAAAAATCTAGCTGAGACTTCTATTTATCGCCCAATCAGTTTGCTTTCTTCAATAAGCAAAGTGTTTGAAAAGATTTTTTAAAAATAGAATGATGGTTCATCCTTAGCCGTGCGGTAAGACGCGCGGCTACAAAGCAAGACCATGCTGAGGGTGGCTGGGTTCGATTCCCGGTGCCGGTCTAGGCAATTTTCGGATTGGAAATTGTCTCGACTTCCCTGGGCATAAAAGTATCATCGTGCTAGCCTCATGATATACGAATGCAAAAATGGTAACCTGGCTTAGAAACCTCGCAGTTAATAACTGTGGAAGTGCTAAATGAACACTAAGCTGCGAGGCGGCTCTGTCCCAGTGTGGGGATGTAATGCCAATAAGAAGAAGAAGATGGTTCATATTAATGACAATTCTATTTTTGCTGATGAGCAATTTGGTTTTCGCCATGGGCATTCAACCACCCATCAGTTATTAAGAGTTACGAATTTAATTCGGCTCAACAAATCTAAAGGATATTCGACTCTTGATATAGAGAAAGCATTTGACAGTGTTTGGCATGAAGGTTTGATTGTAAAATTGATGAATTTTAATTTTCCTCTGTACATTATTAAACTGATCCAAAACTATTTATCAGATCGCTCGCTGCAGGCAAACTATCAGAATTCCAAATCTGATAAATTACCTGTAAGGGCTGGTGTTCCCCAAGGCAGCATACTGGGGCCCATATTGTATAACATTTTTACTTCTGACTTACCTGATTTACCACCAGGCTGTCAAAAATCTTTGTTTGCAGATGACACGGGCCTCTCAGCCAAAGGGCGAAGCCTTCGTGTCATTTGTAGTAGATTGCAAAAAAGTTTGGATATTAGTTTACTTGCAAAAATGGAAAATTTCCCCGAATGCTTCCAAAACTCAGCTTATAATTTTCCCACATAAGCCGAGAGCTTCTTATTTGCAACCTTCTAGGAGACATATTGTCACTATGAAAGGGGTTCCAATTAATTGGTTCAGTGAAGCTAAATATTTTGTACTTCTGCTAGATCAAAAATTAAATTTTAAAAGTCACATTGAAGGCATTCAAGCCAAATGTAACAAATATATTAAGTGTATACATTCACTTATAAACAGAAAATCAAAACTTTGTCTTAAGAACAAACTTTTGATTTACAAACAAATTTTTAGACCAGCCATGTTGTATGCTGTGCCAATATGGACTAGTTGCTGCAATACCAGAAAGAAGGCACTTCAGAGGGTTCAAAATAAAATTTAAAAAATGATTCTGAAGCTGCCTCCGTGGTATAGTACCAATGAACTTAATAGAATTTCTAATATTGAGACATTGCAACAAATGTCCAACCAAATAACTTCCATTTTTAGACAAAAATCGTTGCAATCTTCTATTGCAACAATTAGATCCTTGTACCCTTAATATTAATTAGGTTAAGTTTAGTTTAAGTTGAAAACATTGTAATTCCTACATGGTTCAATTCAACCGGGGAAAAAATCCGAACTGACAGAGGCAATTGAAATGTATTAATAATAACTAAAAATATGACATAGCAAATAAGGATGATAGTGTTAAGAAAACACGGAACACCTAGTCTAAGAGATGAATGCATGTATTAGATAATTAGCAAATAAAATAAGTTAAAAAAAGAGAGGTTTCTCTTGACAATCCTTTCAGAAATGCCATGCATCTTTAAAGGTTATATTGGAAAGGTAGAGGTCATAGGCAAACTTCAATAAAAAAAAATTCTTGCAATGCAATGCAACGCAATGTAACCATAAAAATCTTAAAGAGTTGATGATTTGCTGATTAATAAAAGTCAAGATTTGTTAGAAATTCTTCGGTATCCTAAGCATCCTGTGTCTCCTGCTCAAGTTAAACAATTGAGTTTTTCATGTTGTTTTAATATTACATGTAGTTTATTATTTTACTTGAATTTTCTTTATTCAATCAAAATCTCAGCTATTGTATTTGTTCTGTTAGTCTGTTACTTCTATTATTTATTCAATCAGCATTGAATTAGCATGAAAATACTGTTCCAACATTTATCTCGACAGAGTCCCAAAATGACTGTAACCATGCCCGTCATATCCGTCACCATGGCTCATTTCTCAGCACAAATGTCAATGCATAAGTGATAAACACATCTAAAAAACATTTTTGTGTGTACTAAAAATGAGTTGTTTTTTTGACGATATGTGCATCCGAAAATGTAAATTACTTTAGAAATTAGATTCGTACGCAATTCACCTTAAGCAATTATATGTGTGGCTGAGAATAAAGAGAGCGTAATATCCCTCGTGTTTAGCATTCCTAACCCAAGATATATCAATTTTTCGAAGTTAGAAAACATGATAAAATATATTCAACTAACTGTAGAGAGAGATGATAAGAATTCATTTTTTGCAGTTACGCCCAGATATGATCAGGGCTCTAGATATGTGCCATACTGCCATACTCATGCAAAGTCGTAGGAATTCTAGGGGGGCTAACTTGATTCTAGGTGGGGCTATAGCCCTCCCTAGCCCCCCTTTAGTTATGCCAATGAATTTATCATGTCTAACGGAACATATTCTCCTATTAAATGTTAAATTTTAGCTTAGTTATTGATCTTTGAATTTATTCTTTATGAGGGTTCTCGAACTATTCTAAGGAGTTCAATCAAAGTTAATTGCCTATTTTCCGGGTACCTATTAGACCTCCCGACTTGGACATTGATTTACAGTGTTCTGAAAACTCAGTGTGAATATGTACATCATGTGGAAGATTTTGATTTGAAAAATGTATTGGAGGTAACTACTTTCCTTTGATGGGACTCGAACCCACGACCCGCAGTACTGTATTTATCTGTTTTGCGATGATATGAATATATGTTCAGTGAGATGGAAAACGGAACAGTTCCCCTGTGTTCTATGGATTTATGATAGCATTTTACGAAACAATCAGGTGTTATTTATGGATCGTTTTTCATTTTTTATGGATCATTCTTTATTGTTTATATGCAAAAGTATGTTTTGCCTTTATCCTATCTAGCGAGAAAATTTCATTTTCTACGGGCGCTATCACGGCGGAAAAAATGCCGCTACCATCGCCGACGGCCATCACCGCTACCGAAGCGATTATTGCCGACAATTACCACTTGATACTATACCACAATTTGCACAACAATTTCACTTGAAAATCTATATTTTTGGAAGGCTATTAAAAGCGTTAACTCTGGCTTGATCGAATGGTTAAGAATATTGAAAATTCATTGAAAAACGGCTGAGATATTAAAGTTCAAAGTTTATCATACTTTCGTGACGCTTTTCGATTTTTGCAATCGCAAAGTGTAACCACAGTATAGAAAATACAGATGTAGTCCTACGTCAAAAAGAACGGGTATATATCATGAGATCTTATTGCCACAATCTTGATGTTCTTTTCCAATGTCCCGAATTTAACGTGTGCAGTTCAACATAATGCTAGACAGTGGCCTAGATCCGCTGTCTTCTACCAAGATGCCATATTAGATCGCATTGGCGGAAAATTGAATTTGTTTATGCATGCCACTTATCTGCGAAGGCAGGCTGATCACATGCCATCGCTAATTTGGCATAAAGTTTTCATTGGAAGCTATTCCTTTGCTCTCTGCAAATTTCACAAACAATTTCGTGAACTTAGTTTTGTCCTGTAACCCAATCGTCCACGTTGCATTTGGGTTTGAAATAGCAAACCACGCTGAACATATTGCATGAACAAGGTACATAAATGAGAATTAATTGAGATGTGCCATTTCTTCAAACATTTGAGTGGACAGTACCTACAACACTAGACAGGCACGAACAGGCGAACTATACACAATTACCATTGCTGCTAGTGAATCCATGCAGATTTTTAATGGCATCGAAAGTGAAATTGATCTGAAAAATGGCCCTATGATGTAAAGTAAATGAAGCATTACGATCGAAAGTAAGTGAAACCAAGTGGTTTGGAAAATATGTCCAGTAAATAGTTTGCTAAATGACCAGACAGTACAATTACTTCCCACAAACCAGTAAGTTGTTTTTTTGCTGCTGTAACGGTGTGGGCACCGGATAAAATGATGTGTGTGGGAAGCATTGGATTACTCTGACCATCGTCTTATCGGAGGCCATCGGCGACTGCTTTCTGCAAAATATCTTATTTATACTTTATTTTCAGTTTGTGAAAGTTTTCTTTGATATTGTTCTTTTCGCTGAAGAGTATCTGAATAATTTGGATAGTTTAGAAATTTTTATGATGATTTATAAAGAAATCAACAAAAATTAAAATCATCTCGCACTCATACTGTTCTTCTCGTAATCAAGCGACACATTTTTTAACGGCTGTTTCTTATCTTTTGTACAAACATAGTATTTCTTGATCATTTCCTATAATAATTTTCAATGTATGTGCAACATTTTTGATGAGCCCCTTTCTCGCCTTATAATTTAAATTTCTGTATCATTTCTTTATTTGTCTCTCCACAGTCAAATTCTCGCTTAACTTTTCAAAAGGTCCTAAGTAACATTTTTTTCATGAATTAATTTGAGTACTGCAATCAAAAGCTTTCATGTTTTTCTGTTGATTGCGCTATTCAAATTAAATCATGAAAAAAATGTTACTTAGGTCCTTTTGAAAAGTTAAGCGAGAATTGTTTATGAAGCCTTCAGTGGCTACATATAACGACTTTAGCAGTAATTTGCAATTGAAATAATGAAATTAGATGTCATCATCATATGAGCAGTCCCACATTTTGAAGGAATATTTATTTATTTTCATAGCTCATCATCTCGATCAGTTTACCCTCGTTTACTTATGTACTCGTCGCCGTTGTGATATGTAATAGATACGGACCCGAAAACGAAAGTGAGAAAACAATGTGCAACATTAAATGCCATGCTGAAGGTCGAAACTGTGAGATTTTCCGTTAACTCGCCCGGCAGTCAGCCGTTTGTTGCATTTTTGTGGGTTACACAGACAAGCTCAGTAGCGCGCGCAGCTGATGGGAAGATGGACAGCTTGCATCGAGTCACACCGACGAGCTGTTCTTGTTCACATCAAAATCTGTAGCGCACAAAATTCACATCGAGTGTGGGGAATAGGGTAAGGGTAACCGAAGTTAGGTAGCTGGTCTACATGGTTTCAAATTCTATAGATGATCTGTATCATTTTGTTCATAAGCGCTACCAAGTCAACAATAACACTGTATGAGAAAAAAATGTGCATCAACATGAAAAATGATATTACCTTTGCAATGGCTGGTTCAGACCCTGTTATTCAGGCAATAAATAAATAGTAGACGTTTGGCAAGGCACAATAACATCAATTACAAAATCAATCAAGTCGAGCCTTTTATCAAAAGTTTGCTTTTAATTGTACGAGAAAGGCAAAACAAAAATCTTTATGGTAGAATTCTCTAATAATTATTTGAAATATGGATTTTTCATTAAAATGTATTGTGTTTTCCAGAATATCTCGAAAACATTATATACGCTACCAAAACCATCGGATACGCTTTACATTATTCCACATGTGACTATACTGTATCGTTTTTGCTCACGAGATATTATTTTTTCCCCTACCGTGTAATCTCGGCTGGTTTTGTCGGTGGATGATTTGTCAAAACATCAAGCCTGGGAATTGTTTAATTTTAATTGTTCGGCTGTAAGAAACAACTTTTTCGTAAGTTTTTGTTTTGCTTTCGAGGCTGCTTCAGTGAACAATACCCACAGTAGTTTATCGATTGCGAAATTAATTCATATCTGACGCATAAAATCTGGCGGAGGTCGTGTGACCCTGCGAATGGGTTTGATGTTTTGTTGTCGCTGCTTTCGGATGCAACGGTAATGGCTTAATTACCTTGACCGTTTGATATGGACTGCATTTTTGTAAACAATGGACAAGTCTTGAACTAATCTTGTGTTAGTGAAGTAGTAGGCGTTCTTAGAACCATATTATTTTTCCTGACATGAATGAATTAATGCGTTAAATGAATACAGAGGCATAATACAATGATTAAATTTTTTTGATATGATCCTCATAATTTTGGGTAAAAATACGTGTTTGTCAAAACCTGTTCGAGATTTGCGATGAAATAGTTTTTCTCAACTTATCAAGAACATTATAATACTTGTTACAGCACTTAAACAACTTTATAGACTAGTAAAGGGCTTTGTGGCCATGTGGCTAGCGTACAGAGAAACAGACATAACACATTGAGTATTCACTCATCAAATAATTATTTAAATTGATCAGTAAATAAGTGAACGATGAGAATCTCACGAGTGTTATATCTGTTTGTCTATGGCTAGCGCTTTTGGCTCATACGCAGGAGGTCGTGAGCTCAATCACAGGCCCGTTCTATTCTCCTGTTCTTCATTTATTTAGCTTACACCTAAACAGATAACACTGAATCAAAAACTTGACGCCACAATTACACGGTCCGATGCCACATCTCTTCATCCTCGATTGCGTCCCACGCTCACCCAGGCGTTCTGGACCTAGTCAGCCCACCTCACTCGCTGTGCTCCACGTAGTATCGGAAGCGAACGTTACCTTCTTACCTAGTTACTTTCTGGATACTGGATTCACCGTAGAACTGGGCGAGCGCGTGGTTCATCCTTCGCAGCCATACACCGTACCAGCACACCGCTAAGGATGCTCCAAGCACCAGTCTCTCGTGCTTGCAAGTTCTTCTCGAGCATGGTCCTAGTTTCATGTCCGTAGAGAGCTACCGGTCTTATTAGCGTTTTGTACATGACACATTTAGTGCGGATGTGAATCTTTTTTGACCGTAGTTTCTTCTGGTGCCTGTAGTACGTCCGACACCCTAAGATGATGCGCCGTCATATTTCATGACTAACATTATTATCAGCCGTTAACATGGACTCAAGGTAGACGAATTCGTCGTCCACCTCGAAAGTATCCTCGTCTATTGTAACTTTGCTTCCCAGGCGAGCCCTTGCATGCTCGGTTTCGCCCACTAGCATGTACTTTGTCTTCGATGCATCCACCACCAGTCCAACTTTTGTTGCTTCACGTTTCAGGTGGGTGTACAGTTCCGCCACCTTTGACAATGTCCATGTCATCCGTGAAACAAATAAAATAAATTGACTGGATCTGTTGGAAATCGAACCCCTGCTGTTACACCCGGCTCTCCGCATGACACCTTCTAGCGCAATGTTAAACAACAGACACGTCATCACCATCACCTTGTCTTCGTCCCCAGCGCGATTCGAACGAACTGGAGCGTTCACACAATTTTACACACCATCCACCGATGCTTTGATCAGTCTTGTAAGCTTCTCAGGGAAGCTGTTCTCGTCCATAATATTCCATAGCTCTACGCGATCTATATTGTCGTATGCCACCTTGAAAAAAAAGATGGTGCACTGAGACTTGATACCTACATAGATACCTGGTTGGTACAGCGTCGATAGAACTATGCCTGGCGTATTGTAGAGCTCCATAATCGTCGGTCTTGGGCGATGTTCCTCCAGTTCCCCGAACGTTCAGGGTCCTCAGGTCCGATTCCACCGCGTGCAGCCAGCGTGTTCGTGGCCTTCTTTCTGCCGACATTGGCATTAAGTGACCAGCCCACTAAAGTCTGCCGTATTTTATACTATTCACAATATTTTCTTCTTTGTATACTTGATACATGATTTATGCGTCTGTGCCACACCATTTTCTAGTTTTCCTCCGAGTATTGTACGCAGCACTTTTCGCTCGAAAACCCCGAAAGCTCTCCGGTCCGCCTCTTTTAATGTCCATGCTTCATGTCCATAAAGGGCCACTGGTAGAATCAGAGTTTTGTGTAGAGCAAATTTCGTTTCCGTCTGCATGTTGCGGGATCTAAGCTGGTTGCGTCATCCGTAAAAGGCCCTATTCGCAGCAATGTTGAACAATTAATACGAAAGTGCATCACCCTGCTTCAATCCGTCAAAAACGAGGTTGACACTTCGTCTGCAATCCGAATACTTGATTTCGAGCCATCCAGCGTTGCACGTATCAGTCTAATCAGTTTCGCCGGAAAACCATATTCGGACATTATCTGCCACAGCTCATTTCTCTTCACTGAATCGTACGCTGCTTTGAAATCAATGAATAGATGTTGAGTCTGCAAGTTGTACTCCCGGAATTTATCAAGGATCATCCGCAGGCTAAACATCTGATCCGTCGTTGATCGGCCCTCACGAAAACCTGCCTGGTATTCGCCGACGAAGGACTCCTCAAGCGGTCTCAGTCTGTTAAACAGGATGCGCGACAGGATTTTGTACGCCGAGTTCAGTATGGTGATCCCTCTGTAATTGGCACACTCTAGTCTGTGCCCTTTCTTATAGCACAGATAAACAGACATAACACATTTAACATTCACTCATCAAATTCATCGTCACTCAAACACTAACGACATCTGTTGATTTTAGTTAGTTGGGCAAACCACGAATCAGATGGCGGTATTGTGCAAATGTCAAACTCGAGCAAATCCGATGCACGCGCCACGAGCGATCGATTGGCGAACTAATGTTTATTTGAAATGTCCAGTAAATCAATGATCGATGGAAATTTGTCGCGTGTTATGTCTGTGCTTATAGATTGAGCATATGCCATCCAACCATTTGGCAGGCAGTTCTTCATCCGCCCATATTTTTTTGATAATGTGGTGGACTGATTGATGCAGCTGCTCACTTCCGTGTTTGAGAAGCTCGACCGGGATCTCGTCCTTCCCAGCAGCTTTACTGTTTTTCAGCTCGTTTAGAGCCTTCTTAACAACGTCCAGCGTTGGTGGTTCCACAGCTTGACCGGACTTGGTTTATTTATTTATCATCAGACTAAGGCCGGAGTGGCCTGTGCTGCACATAAAAGACTTCTCCATTCAGCTCGGTTCATGGCTGCACTTCGCCAACCACGCAGTCTGCGGAGGGTCCGCAAGTCGTCCTCCACTTGATCGATCCACCTTGCCCGCTGTGCACCTCGCCTTCTTGTTCCCGTCGGATCGTTGTCGAGAACCATTTTCACCGGATTACTGTCCGACATTCTGGCTACGTGCCCGGCCCACCGCAGTCTTCCGATTTTCGCGGTGTGAACGATGGATGGTTCTCCCAACAGCTGATGCAACTCGTGGTTCATTCGCCTCCTCCACGTACCGTCCGCCATCTGCAACCCACCATAGATGGTACGCAACACTTTCCTTTCGAAAACTCCCAGTGCGCGTTGGTCCTCCACGAGCATCGTCCAGGTCTCGTGTCCGTAGAGGACTACCGGTCTAATGAGCGTTTTGTAGATTGTCAGTTTGGTACGGCGGCGAACTCTATTCGATCGAAGCGTCTTGCGGAGTCCAAAGTACGTACGATTTCCAGCCACTATGCGTCTCCGAATTTCTCTGCTGGTATCGTTATCGGCGGTCACCAGTGAGCCCAAGTACACGAATTCTTCAACCACCTCGATTTCGTCACCACCGATAGAAACTCGTGGTGGGTGGCTCACATTGACCTCTCTTGAGCCTCTTCCTATCATGTACTTCGTCTTTGACGTGTTGATGACTAGTTCAATCCGTTTAGCTTCGCTTTTCAGTCTGATGTAGGCTTCCTCCATCCTCTCAAAGTTATGTGCCATGATATCAATGTCGTCGGCGAAACCAAATAACTGGACGGACTTCGTGAAAATCGTACCACTCGTGTCAATCCTGCCTTCGTATTACTCCCTCCAAAGCGATGTTGAATAGCAGACACGAAAGACCATTACCTTGCCGTAACCCTCTACGGGTTTCGAAGGGACTCGAGAATGCCCCTGAAACTCGAACTACGCACATCACCCGATCCATCGTCGCCTTGATCAACCGTATCAGTTTATCCGGAAATCCGTTTTCGTGCATTACCTGCCATAGCTGGTCCCGATCGATTGTATCATATGCGGCTTTGAAGTCAATAAATAGATGATGTGTGCCCAAGCAACCAGAAGTTCAGATTTTACTTAAATTTACTCTTAACCGAACTAATTGGTTCACTATGGTTCACATCAAGTTCCAAGCATCCTTAACGGAACTTTAAAGTTCACTTAAAGTTCCGTTACATACAAAAAATTACTTAAAATGAGAGCTGATTAAGCCAAAATAGCCCTTCTTATCCGAACTTCTGGTTGCTTGGGTGGGCACGTTGTATTCGCGGCATTTCTGCAATACCTGACGTATGGCGAACACCTGGTCTGTGGTAGAGCGTTCACCCATAAATCCCGCTTGGTACTGCCCCACGAACTCTCTTGCAATTGGTGTTAGTCGACGGCATAAAATTTGGGAGAGTACCTTGTAGGCGGCGTTCAGCAATGTGATTGCGCGGTAGTTGCTACAATCCAGCTTATCGTCCTTTTTGTAGATGGGACACGACACCTTCCATCCACTCCTGCGGCAGAACCTCATCCTCCCAAACCTTGGTAATCACCCAATGCAGCGCTCTAGCCAGTGCTTCACCACCGTGTTTAAACAGCTCTCCTGGTAGTTGGTCAACTCCAGGGGCTTTGTTGTTTTTCAGCCGGCCGATCTCCTCCTGGATTTCCTGGAGATTCGGAGCCGGAAGTAGCATGTCCTGCGCGCGTGCTCCTAGGTTCATTACCATACCGCCACCGTTGTCTGCCATTTCGCCATTCAGGTGCTCTTCGTAGTGCTGCCGCCACCTTTGGATCACCTCACGCTCGTTCGTAAGAAGGTTCCCGTTTATGTCCTTACACATATCGGGCTGTGGCACGTGGCCCTTACGTGAACAGTTTAACTTCTCATAGAACTTTCGTGCGTTATTAGCGCGGTACAGTTGCTCTGTCTCTTCACGGTCTCGATCTTCCTGCTGGTACTTTTTCCTCAAAAAATCGAGTTTTGTCTATTCCGCGCCCGTTTGTATCGTGCCTCGTTCGCCCTCGTGCGGTGTTGCAGCAATCTCGCCGATTCTGCTGCAGTCTTCTGCTCCACTAACTACTCACATTCGCCGTCATACAAGTCGTTTTTCTGACCCGGAGCCACCGTGCCTAGTGCAGCGGTTGCGGTGCTTCAATTGCGGATTGAATATCTCCAGCCATCTTCAAGAGATGCTGCGCCTAGCTGCTCTTCCGTTGGGAGTGCCACTTCCAGCTGCTGCGCGTAGTCTTGGGCTAGTCTACCGTCTTGTAGCCGCCCAATGTTAAGCCGCGGCGGACGACTCCGACGCGTGTTGTACACCGTCGAGAGTTTTGAGCGCAGACATACTGCGACGAGATAGTGGTCGGATTCAATATTCGCACTGCGGTAAGTGCGTACGTTCGTGATGTCGGAGAAGAATTTACCGTCGATTAGAACGTGGTCGATTTGGTTTTCCGTTACTTGATTAGGTGATTTCCATGTGGCCTTGTGGATATTCTTGCGGGGGAAGAAAGTGCTTCGGACTACCATTCCGCGGGAGGCTGCAAAGTTTATGCAACGTTGGCCGTTGTCGTTCGATACGGTATGCAGACTATCCGGTCCGATGACCGGTCTATACATTTCCTCCCTGCCTACCTGAGCGTTCATGTCACCGATGACGATTTTGACGTCCCGCAGCGGGCATCCATCGTATGTCTGCTCCAGCTGCGCATAGAACGCTTCTTTCTCGTCGTCGGCTCTTTCTTCGTGTGGGCAGTGCACGTTGATGATGCTATAGTTGAAGAAACGGCCTTTTATCCTCAGCTTGCACATCCTTGCGTTGATTGGCTGCCACCCAATCACGCGTTGGCGCATCTTTCCCAGCACTATGAAGCCGGTTCCCAGCTCGTTGGTGGTGCCACAGCTTTGGTAGAAGGTAGCCGCTCGATGCCCGCTTTTCCACACCACTCTTCTATGTCGTTCGTAATGGTTGTTTTAAAGGCGGCTTATTGGGCCTGCGCAAACCTCCTGTCTCGTCGAAGGGCCGCACAGTGGGACCAATTCCAAAAAAGACGGTCAAAAATGTTAGAAGTGAATAAAATGGTCTAGCATGCCACATATTATGATATTTCATTGAATGGATGGTTCATCTTCTCAGCATCACCGACCCGTAAGCTAGAGATCCACTACCGGAACGAGAGGTGGGGCACCAGTCGTCGCAAGCACGCTAACGTTCTCAAAGACAACGTGCTTGCACCAAGTGGTGCCTCATCAGTGTAGAGTTCTATTTGTATGAGCACTTTCACAAGTATCAACTGCTACCTTTAATTACCAATTTCTGCCGCCTCACTGCAGTGCTAACGGAAAAATGTATTCCATTATTAGAAATTGTAAACTTATAGAATGGATCGTCCCTACACAAACTAAAGCTGTAGAGGCGCAAATCGTTTCTTGATATTACGGTTCATGTGAAAAACTCATGATCTTTTTACAGAGTAAGTATGGGAAATTAGACGTAGGGGTCAAATGAAATACTCTCCCTGCATTGCGACTAAACATGACATGACTTGATAGTTTGTCCTAGTTCCTTTAACAATATTTTCAAAATCTCAGAGCGCAAGTGCCTGTAAAAACTCATGATCACGTGGAATTTCCCTAATTAAAGTATGCGTAAGACGAGAACAAATTGTACTAGGGGGCCGTACACCTATTACGTATACCCTTATGGGGGAGGGAGATCTGTCGTTTTACCTATAAATAAAAAATCATTTGTATGTAAGAAATCTTACATGAAGGGAGGGATGTTGAAAAAACCAGAAATAACGCTTACGTAATAAGTGTACGACCCCTATACAATTTTCAGCTGATGTCGCACCATTGTATTGGGGCAAATGAGAAGTAGAAGGAGAAGAGAAAACATATTGTGCGTTGCTTTTTATCAAAATTGATTGGCAAGACCGAAACGACCACTGTCAGTAAAACCGAAATAACTGAGCGGGCGGAGGGTGGCGGGACCTAATTTCTACAGGATTGGATTCCTGACAAAAATGAAACAACATTGTGAATTTCATTGATGGGTACTGATGGGTACCTTTTGAATTTCACAATGAATACAGCAAGAAGATAATACAATAATAATTTTAAACATAATAAAGACCGAGTACTTTCTGCGCGATTAAAAATAATTTACGAACGTATATGCGTGGCTTTATTAGTTTTTGGACTACACTTTGTGATGGTGCCAAATATAATAGGTTTGGGTGATGTATACGTTGTGGCCAACATAATGAAGCAGTAAGATAAATGTTAGAAGATTTAACAGAATAAAAAATCTAAAACATGCTCAACTTGTATTGACTGTGAAGGTAAGATCCACCCAAAGAAAACGACTCAAAACTATGTTAACATCATCGTCAAGTATTCTACTAACAACCCATGACTCAAGTTATCAATTTGGATCATTTTGAAAAATTGGTTTTTGACCGTCTTTTTGAAGATTGGTCCTTCTGTGGGCCGTCGTGTCAGGGCTGTTTAGCGTCCCACCTAACACCAGGACTTGGGCTTGTGCGCTTTGAGCGGCACACGGTCGCTTTGGCGGAGCCTACTTGCGGATACATGCAGCTTTTTATAGAGGTTTAACAGGGCCCACTGTCAAACCCCACCACATCCTAGGCAGGCGCCACAACTCGCAGATGGCCTGGGGAGGGATCGTCAAGCCCTTGGACATAGTCCCTGCTGCCCCCGCCGGACTTGGTACTCATGGCATTTTTGGAGGATTTGCCTTGCAGAAAAGATCTGGTCCGTTCTCGAGCAGCCGTAAACGAAGCCGGCTTGGTAACTTCCCACGAACTCAATTACTATTGGTGATTTCTACTCCTCGGGTAGCTGTTCAGTTTCCCAGATTGTGACTATGTACGGGCAAGTGACCAGCTTTTCGTGGGTCATCTTGATGAGCTCAGCTCCGACACCATCCTTATCAGCTACTTTATTGATCTTTAGCTGTTGGCATCCTGGCATCCTTAACTTCTCTCAAGGTGGGGGCTGATTGGCTTCCATCGTCCGTTGAACTAACATAGTCATCTCCTCCGCTGCCTTGACTTTTCTGCCTGTACTCTCAGCGCCATTTAAGTGTTCCTTGTAGTTCTGCTTCCACTTTTCGATCACCACACGTTCATCCGTCAAGATGCTCCTATATTTATCTCTGCACATTTCGGCTCGCGGCACGCAGCCTATGCTAGATGCATTGAGCTTCTGATAGAACTCGCGTGTTCACGGCTCTTCTCCTCGCACTCCGCTTCTTCCAGGCGTTTCTTCTCGGGTATGCTGTCTCCGCTTCCGTCTATAGCGTTCCATGTTCTGCTGGGTCCATTGCTGTAGCGTGACCGCCCGCGTAGCGTCTTTCTCCTTCAGAATCTGTCTGCACTAGAGTGTCCCACAAAAAAACGATGTTTGAAAAGTCATCGTGCTCAACCCTGAAATGAAAGATATACCTGTCTGGATAAGGAGGAGGTCGGGAGGTTGCGCAATATCAATGTTTGAAAAATGTTTTTTTTTAGGTAAAAAATCAAACATTGGGTCCTTTCACAATTTTTTTGGGTCACCCATTCGTTTAAACTTTTTATTTTTCTGTGGATCTTTGCCTATATTCTCCCAAGCCGCCTCTGACATAGGTAATAGATGCGGTTGTGAGCCGCTCATAACATGGAGAACAGACGCTCAATCAAACTGGCACCCCCGGATAGGAGCAAACCAACCCCTTCTCCTGTCAGCATACGACCATAGTTCCCACCGGAGTTGGTTACCCGATCTTCCCTAATGTTGCTTGTATCCGGGCAGGCTCCACGAGGAGGTATGGATAATTAAGAGGCTAATGACCGCGAGTTAGATTTTTTTTTATTTCTTTGGGTACCAATGGTACGCTCTGTAGATTGATGGTAAAAAAAGCTTCATAATAATTAAAAGTGATAATAAAAAGCGCGGCATAATAATTAAAATGAGAACAGGGCCAGTTCGTAGAAAAGAAAAATAATTTGTACGAGCTTTGTTTGACTTCGAAATAGCTAGAAAATAAGGGGGAAGCTTTTACACAGGAAGAAAGAGAGAACAGCAAACAGCTTTATGAAGATTGAGTAGGATGGATAACACTAGTATCGGGGTTTAAAAAGCAAGGACGGAGCTTGAGTTGTACCAGTTTGGACTTTGGAGAGTACAGTTCAGATGAACAGGCGCGTGTGCAAATAAGTGGAATTTTAAAAAAAGGCGTCATGCATCCCACACGCTCTACCCCGCTCCTTCGCCTTACTTTGGATATTCATAAATATTCTCCTCCTCGAAACACATGTTTTGGTCTTCAGTATTGTTTTCCACATAATAAAGAGTATGACGAAAGTCGATAACCTAAACTTGCCTCAAGGCCATCGATGTGATTGAACTTGCAGCTAACGCCAAGTGTTTGTGTTTTGTATTTTGAAGAATATTCTTCTCGCATCAATCAACTTTGTCTTGTACGAAATGGTGGTCCTGAAAAGAACTTCTTGATTTTAATAATGCGCATTTCCAATAACTCACAGCAACAAAACCAAAGTCAGAATCTCTCGATAAAATTTTCCTTTAGTGCTGCTAATGCCGACGACTCGATGATTTACCGTCAAATTACTTACACCAGCTCTGCAAATCGGAGCGATATATTGAACAGTAGCTTCACCCCATCACCCATCTAAGGTTACAAATGATTTCGAAACATCGTCTACAACCCTTACACTTGATTTCGATCTGTCCAATGTTACACGAATCAGCCGTTTCATTTTCGCCTAAAACCATGTTCTAGCATAATTTGCAGTAATTCATTTCATTTCATTGAATCGAGTCGTTGATCAGCCCTCACGAAAACCTGCCTGGTACTCGTTGACGGAGGACTGATCAAGCGGCCTCAATCTGTTGAACAGAATACGGGATTAATAATACAGGACAGGACAGAATAATTGTGTACGCCGAATAAAAAAATGTTATTTCTCGATAATTGGCGCTCTCCAGTCTGTGCCCTTTCTTAAAGAGTGGCAAATGAGACCGTTAAACCAGCTAACAGGTCTTCCCAAATTTTGGCCATAATATGGTGTACAACTGCTTAAAGCTGCTCGCTGCCATCTTTGAGAAGTTCTACCGAGAGCTGGTCCTTCTCCGCAGTTTTATTGTTTTGCATTTCATATTGAATGCATTGCAACTTTTCGATTAGATTGTAACGGCTTCTTGTAATTTAGCGAATAATCTCGAGTTCCTCAATTTAGAGACCATCGATGTCTCTCCGTTTACACTGCCACGCAAGTGAGAACATAAAATTATGAAATGTTTTTCCGATAGCGTTGAATAGCCATTGCTACGTCATTCATTTTGTGATATGTCCAGCTTCAGTCCACTACGATACAGTTCATGCCTAGTTTTTCAGAAATTTCATAACATCAAACCGCATAATAATGAACAATTGACGACGACATAAAAGGCTACAATAAAGAAAGTTAGATCGTTCACCTATATTGCCACTTTGGCTCGACTTCTGTTCACTTCTTTTTGCTCTGTGATGTTATAAACGATAATAAATGACATCGTACCGAGCACTACCTTTCTTTGTAAATGGAAAAAATGTGCTTAACCACCTCAGCAGCCAAACATCAAGGAAAAAACTCAACATATGATCAAGGTGGCGGGTGGATTAAGGTAAAATGCACCTTTATAGCTTATTCAGATTACGCCATTTATTAAGATAATTATTGTGTCAAATATTAGGAAGAAAATCGATTGTATGGGAATTGGCATCAAGTTAGACTTTATCATGATATTTATTATCATAAATAGTGTAATCTGAATAGGCTATTATGCTCTAGACAATTCACATATATACCCACTAATTCAACAACATTTGCAAAAACTGAATTACAACTAAATGTTTTTGTGGGAGATGAATATTAATACACCCCATTGCAGAAAGGTTTTCGAATTTAAATAAAATGACGATGAGTTCATAGGGCGCATTTTGGATCATCCCCTACTACAATTGGCGCCTGGTTAGTTAGGATTAGACTTGCACCTCGAGACTTTTTTTTTATCGGTGTGAAACTGCCTACTTCTTGAAAACAAGGAAAAATATTGACCGAAGCAAACCGGACCCATGATGATCGTCAGCCGACCACCGAAACCACATCATTGCGGCACACGTTGTTAGGTAAATGTCGCCGCGCGCGCGGATTTCCACTATGTACCCGAGAAGGGTTCACACAAAACCATAAAGCATGAGGTTTTGCTGTAATTGAGAGATCAAAGACCGAAGTAGCAGAGCTAATTGCAGCCTGCGCACCGGAGCTGAATTTCCACAGACGGTTATCAGCGGACCAACACATTCGTTCGTAAGCAACTGTCGTTTACCGCATGTCGTTTGGCATCATCGCCATCGGTAGGAAAATGTGCAACTTATAAGCGACAGTGATAGCAAGCGAAAAAAAAAATCGATTTGATTATGTTATATAGGTATCGATGTCAATGGCTTACATGCGTAATACATATCTGTCATTCATTTGCTATCGAAACACGATGTTTTGTGCAAAATACCAAACTAGATAGACACCTCTACTTTGAACTATGAACAATTTTTTTTTCTACATAAAAATCAAAACGAAATTTTTTTTTTGACCTTTATCAAAGTGTCATAAAATGGTATGATTGAATTGAACAAGTGAGTTCTAATGCGTATTCATACGGTAAATTTAGTTTATTTTGTGGTACAATAACGATTGTCATCACAATTTCAGCTCGAAAATTTTTTTCATCGCTTTCCTGAAACGCTGCTAAATTCGGTTGTGGGCATCTTTATTGGTTTGCTTACAGGCACGCTTTTTTTTATTGACAAATTATTCAATATCACTGAGTTTATCAACTGAGTATTTCTCCTATCCATCACATTGGCCAAGACAGACCTCTGCCTTTCGAACCTAACCCAAAAATTCAAATAAATTCCGTATGATCTCCAAGTGCGTATTGGTCCTCCACGAGCATCGTCCAGGTCTCGTGTCCGTAGAGGACTACCGGTCTAATGAGTGTTTTGTAGATTGTCAGTTTGGTACGGCGGCGAACTCTATTCGATCGGAGCGTCTTGCGCAGTCCAAAGTACGTACGATTTCCAGCCACTATGCGTCTCCGAATTTCTCTGCTGGTGTCATTTTTGGCAGTCACCAGTGAGCCCAAGTACACAAATTCTGCTACCACCTAGATTTTGTCACCACCGATGCAAACTCGCGGTGGGTGGCTCACATTTTCTTCTCTTGAACCTTTTCCTATCATGTTCTTCGACGTGTTGATAACTAGTCCGATCCGCTTGGCTTCCCTGTTCAGTCTGATGTAGGCTTCCTCCATCTTCTCAAAGTTACGTGCCATAATATCTATGTCGTCGGCGAAGCCAAATAGCTTGAAAATTGTACCACTCGTGTTAATCCCTGCTCTTCGTATTACCCCTTCCAAAGCGATGTTGAATAACAGACACGAAAGACCATCACCTTGCCGTAACCCTCTGGGTTTCGAAGGGACTCGAGAATGCCCCTGAAACTCGAACTACGCACATCACCCGATCCATCGTCGCTTTGATCAACCGTGTCAGTTTATCCTGATATCCCTTTTCGTGCATTAGCTGCCATAGCTGGTCCCGATCGATTGAATCATATGCGGCTTTGAAGTCGATGAATAGATGATGTGTGGGCACGTTGTATTTGCGGCTTTTCTGCGGTACTTGGCGAATGACGAACACCTGGTCCGTGGTGGAGCGTTCGCCCATAAAACCCGCCTGATACTGCCCCACGGTTTTCCGTTTCTTGGTTAGGTGATTTCCATGTGGCCTTGTGGATATTTTTGCGGGGAAAGAAGGTGCTTCGGACTACCATTCCGCGGGAGGCAGCGAAGTTTATGCATCGTTGGCCGTTGTCATTCGATACTGCGAAGTTTGAGTTTGATTTTTGGACAAACTTGCAAAAAAACGGATGATTATGGCAAGTGATATGCAACTGTGGGGCAAAGACCTAAGTGTTTGTGACGAATAAGACAATGGACTCGAAGCTGTACAAGCAGGAATGTCTCTCTCAAAAAACCGCGGTCGACCTTCCATAAAGCCCATCAAGGTTCCGTGAAGTTTTGGCCAGATTTGGCGAGTTGCCACTACAGCCGTGAAGTCATCCAAAAACATAAATCCACGTAACTGCCCACAGCTCCGGCCCATCGAGACATTTTGGGCAATAATGAAGCGGAAGCTTAAGAAAAGTGTAAAAAGTGGAAAAACAGCTCGGGACGCGACTCAGATGACCAAAATGTGGAGCAAATGTGCCAAGGAAGTTGACTCCGGAGGTGTGCAACTTCTGATGAGAGGAATAAAGAAGAAGGTGCGAATTTTCACTAGAAACAAGAAGAAATTATTTGTATCAATATTTTTTCCTTAAAGTACAGTGAATTACTCTTGTTTTGATGTATTAACCTCCTTTGTACGTCAATACGTTACCGAGATACAGATGATTTTATCATTCCGGATTCTAAATGGACATAGCTTTAGATGGTAGCCGCCCGATGCCCGCTTTTCTGTCCTGTCCAGCAAATCTTCTGCAGCGCCACGACCTCGAAGTTGCGGGGATGTAATTCATCGTAGATCATCCTGTCGCAACCTGCGAAACCTAGCTACTTGCAGTTCCATGTTCCAAGCTTCCAATCGTGATCCTTTATTCGTCGCCTAGGTCTTTGCCGATTATATCGAGTCGCATTATCTTTATATTGTTCGTAATTATTGGTTTTCCAGGCGGCTTATTGGGCCTGCGCAAACCTCCTGTCTCGCCGGAGGGCCGTCTTGTCAGGGCTGTTTAGCGTCCCACCTAAAACCAGGACTTGGGCTTGGGCGCTTTGAGCGGCACACGGTCGCTTTGGCGGAGCCTACTTGCGGATACATGCAGCTTTTTATAGAAGTTTAACAGGACCCACTCTCAAACCCCACCACAACTCGCAGATGGCCTGGGGAAGGATCGTCAAGCCCTTGGACATAGTCCCTGCTGCCTGCTAACACGCGTGCTCACTGGTGAAAACATATCACAAAAATAAGAAACAAACCAAATACATTTTCATTGCTTTGTTTTTGATGGGATGGAAATAGGAGCTATGGGATGAAGTGCCGAACCGTTCCCCTATGTGGGTAATTTTTCGCGCGAAATAAATATTTATTCTGTTGTCGAGTCAAGTGCGAGACACTGAAGATGGTCGAAATACGAAGGTACAATAAAGTAGTGGAATTAAATGGAATAGTACAAACCCGTCTTATGACAAGTAAATACATTCCACTAAAAGCTTAAAACAATTTTCATATCAAATTTTCAATGTAATGCGAAACAAAGGAATGGATTGAATAAAATCGAAAATTTTCCCTTCGCCTCGATTTCAACGCATCTTTTATAATCTACTCGTGAGAAACTACCTTCTCCGTTAGCAACCAACACGAGCAACCGGTAAGTAGTTCCTTGAGAAAATATCTACGGAACCGTGCGCGACAATTATGACATTAAACAAATATATGATGTCACCTCACTGTAATTATGGTGCCATTGCATCACTTTTGATTAAGATGAATAGCAGTACTTGTCTTGTATACATAATTGTACCAATGATCTTCGTGTGCCGAGTTACTAGCGCGCGGTATAGCTCCTACGCCATAAGCAAACAAACATGCGAGAGTTAATTCACATGTTATAGCATTTACTGCATTTGCGAATGAGAGAAGGAATCTAGTGCAAACTAACAAAAAATAGCACCAAAACAGAATAACTAAACCATAGGTAATTTAACCAAAAGTGGTAGCTAAAACAATAAAAGCCGTCATAGCTTTTGCATAAGTCCTCGGTACTCGCTCATTCTTCTGTTACACGTTTTCTTGGCAGCTTACCTACATTTTCCTCCCGGTAGATTAATTTCTTTCTTCCTCTTTTAGCGCCTCACATAATAGACCAGCTCTTAGGCCGACGGCCGCAGTTAATAAGCATAAAAGAAAAACCTTGCCGATCAGCTGCAACCGAACGATTTTCTTACCACTACGTGCAATTGCATCTAGCGAGCGACCTGGGGAATTGGCGAGCTTTAAAAAATGTACAGTCATACCTCGATTACAAGAATCTTAGCTTGCCATAAGACCGGTTAGTACTATCCAATTTAATTGTACCCCTTGATTGCAACTTTTCAGATACATAATTCGACCAAAACAGTATGGCTGTCTTCTGTAACTAAAATCCACAAATTTGAGGTATATGTGTACTGGACAGCAACGAAAGCACCCGAAATTAAAATATGCCGCAGTTAACTGTATATTTTTGCGATTATAGAAACGGCGTCTGGCTGGCTGGTCTTATACGCGCATTATGAACGGTTGAGGCGCCCAAATTTTGACGTCTAATAGACATAGAAGAAGCGGCCGGTACTCGTCGTGTTCGATTGCAGGGAGAGGAAAACCCATTGCCCACGGTGGTGATGTAAGTGTTAAAACCAAACAAAACTTAATTAAAATATGCAAAAGCCCTAATGAAAATTCTGCCTGGTCAAAATCCTCACATTTATAGCCGTGCTAAGCGTGGTGCAATACGAAAAGTGTGAAGAGACGATTAAGTATGAAATTTGCTGCCACATGGAAGCCTTCCAATGTTGAATTTTTGCACAAAACCTGACGTTGGGGCTGGTACTGGTTTATTGAATGTACCATAGTGTTGTTTTACAACCGTATCATAACTGCACAGCACAAATAAAAAAAATCAAGCGCAACGGAGAAAGCCCGATTCAGTTTGATCGATCTCTACCGGTAGATGACAAGTGGTCGACAACAATCGTAATAAGAATGCTTTGTGAATTTATATTGATTGATCGATCCATGCAAAGAGTTTGATCTGCGTTGAAAAGGTTGAGGCTGATAGGCATTAACCACATTACGTATACGTAACATACGATGAATAGCTGAATTTGGCGAATAACGACCAGTACAGATGTACAGAGCAATTGTATAATTGTGTTGTGTATGAGAAGTTTTCACCGCTAAAACGCTACTACGATATCCTTGTCCTCCCGGGAGGTGTAATGGATATACTTGAATGAATACTGAAGCTTTGAATATTTAAAAACGATTTTCTTGCAGCTGTAGATTTCAACTTCCAAACTCAAGGACAGTTTGGATGGCGCAGAATATCCCAAAACGATCTTACGATATCTGTTGACCTACCAGGAGATGTAATGAATGTAATTGAATGCGTATTGAAGCTTTGAGTACCGAAAAGAGCTTCTAAGCAGCTGTAGAACTCAAGTCCCGAACTCAAGGACAGTTTGGATTACCAACAATACCTCAAAACTATCTTACCATATTTTCTGAACTCTTGATATAATTGAATGCATAGTGAAGCTTTGAGGACTGAAAAATGATTTTTTTGCAACTGTAGATCTCAAGTTTCGAACTCAAGGACAGTTTGATTACCAAGAATATCTCAAAATTATCCTACGATATGTTTTGTCCTCCTGGGAGGTATAATGGATATAATTGAATTAATACTGAAGCTTTGAATACTGAAAAATGTTTTTTTGCAGCTGTAGATCTCAAGTTCTGAATTCAAGCACAATTCAGATGACGCAGAGTATCCCAAAACGATCTTACGATATATGTTGACCTCTCAGAAGATGTAATGGATATAATTGAATGCATATCGAACCTTTGACTACCTTCCAAGCAGCTGTACATCTTGTTACCGACGAT
>NW_026942043.1:0-1858 GCF_024139115.2 Armigeres subalbatus
GTTTGTTAACTGCAGAAAATCGTTGTTTCCATATTCTTAAATTAACCCTCGCATGATAATTTTAACTGCAATATCTTTTTGCGCGAGGGAAGTCGAGAAACTTTCCAACCAAAATTTCATATTAAGGTTTCCCGCGTGTTTTACATATTATGCGATGTTGGGCACGAAATATTCTAGATTGAGCACGGCTAACCACAATCCCGGCCCCATACACGGGACGCGGGGACCAAAATCCGTTTTTCCAAGATTTAAGGTTACTTTTACCTCAAAGATATCCTCTCGTTAGTCCGGCTAATTCAGATTTTTCCAGAAAAAAAAGTACAAACACTCATTTAAAATATATTATCTTGTTCGTTTTCAAATGGCTTTAGGGTTTAGGTTTTCGGTTCATTTGTAAGGGAATTGAAAAATCGATTTAATTCCAGGAGAAAATATTTCGTAAGGGTTAACTTGTAAATTTAAAATAAAAAGATATCGAATTTACCCATTTTTGAATCAGATTTACTTGTGTTTATTTTAAAAAGCAACATATCCCTGCGCCATCATCCAATAATCCTTTTATTTTCTCCTCTCTGTATTTCCAGCCCAGTTCACCTGGCCTATACTTCAAAAAACATTCTGCATTCCAGTGAAATTCTTGGTAAATTTCCGTGTTATGCGATATTTAAGTGCTTAATCGATGGAAATTAGCTGTCGGTAAAATTTCTGCCATGTGATTTGTTTTGGCAATCGGAATCGTTCAATATTCAGTTGGTTATATTAGAGTCATCAGTCATCATTCTTTCCTAACATTAATTCTAGTTTGGAAATGATTTTTGTCACGGTATTTAGTATATTGACACACCTTGTTTTCGCTTTTTCAGTAAAATGATTCAGATAATCAGCAAGTTTTATGGTGAACCAATTAAACTTAAACCAAAAATTCTCTGGGGTAACAGTGGTATTATCGTACTGCAGATGTCAAGTTGTTCAATGATACCCTATAAATAATTGTTTCGAATAATCCAGCGCTACAAACCAATGTTGTAGTGATATTCATATTTTTTAAGCACCTAAGTCCCGTGAAAAGTGCTTGGAGTATATGCTACATGAGCCAATACCAAAATAATTAATGAGTAATGCAATTCAGCATAATAAATAATCTATATAATAAAAATGAGTTGAGATTTTCCTGACGATTTAATTCTACCAGAACGGTAATAGATTGATTTGCAAGATTTTTTCCAATCGATTCGTTTCGAGATTCGCAAGGTTTGTATGGTTACAAAAAAGTTGGTGGAATTTAATGGGGAAAATGTAAAAATTATTGAAACAAATTTCTAACAGCTGTTGTGTAAAAAGAAACACAAAAGAAAAATTGATCGAGTGCGGTGCTGCAAATAATAGTTCGTTGCATATTTATAAAATTCAGGGCAAAGCTGGGTTTCATTGGCTAGTAAAAATAAAATTAGGAATATCTTTAACCTTTTTATGCCATAATTAGAGAGGAAATGCCCTTGATGGGCGGTAAGTTCTGATAGAACCACTGAATCTAATTCTTTCGGGGTACACTGACAATGTACTGGAGCCGTCAAGTTGCTCACGGGTTGCCTAATACTTATATAGTGTCATATCCACGCCAACTATGTATTACCAGAATGTTGATTTCGCAGATGCGTGGTACTTTTGTTCCTAGGAGCTGTAAGCATGAAAGGCGTTTGAAGCCTCATGAGTTTTCCGGCAATTGTAATATCACCACTTTTTTTTTAAATGTGAATAAAGCTCAACATGGATTGAGATTTTAATAATTTTTGAATGGCATCAACTAGCAATCTCAGAAACTGATGCATAATGTAAAAAAATACCCAAGAATAGTGTA
>NW_026942044.1:0-43991 GCF_024139115.2 Armigeres subalbatus
TTAACGAAGCACGATTTGAATAGTAACACTTATCTTCTTGAACAAACTGACGATGAAGATGAAAAATGAATTAATTTCGGTTTTTATATCAAGTGACTTCTGTACATCAAGTTTTTCATTACCTACAAATCAATCCTACCCATCAAGGTTTCATTGAAACACATTCTGTTCCATTTATGTGGGGCATAAGACATGACTTTTCTCCTTCTGCAGATCCTTCCTCCCTCCATAAGCCCTCATGTAATTAATTAGTATCCGGCCGCATACTACCTCGTCGAAGCCCTAGAGGCCATACACTAATTACGTAATCGTTTTTTGGTTTATTTTTAGAAGGTCCCCTCTATTTTTCTCATACAAATAATGTTTTGTTCATATAGAACGTAAGTAAATGACAGACCCACCCTCCCTTCTAAGAACTTACGTAACAAGGGAACGGCCACCAAGACGATCGTCTGAAACGGAGAAGGGCCGTTTGGCCGAAGGCTACTAGGTTGAAAGTTGTTTGGCTGAATATACAATTTGGCCGAACAGACCATTATGCCGAATAGGTCTTTTTGCCGAAAAGGTCATTTGGCCGAGAAATAGGTCTTTTGGCCGAGAAATAAGAAGTTAGAAGTGATGAGTGAGAAGAGAGGCGTCGTCCTTCTCACTTTACGCAGTGATAAGGGATAAGTGAGAAATGTAGGGTGAGAAATGAGAAGTGAGACGTCTTACTTCTCACTCCTCATTTCTCACTTCTCTGAAAAGTGAGTAGTGTGAAGAGATTAGTGAAACGTCTCACTACTCACTGCGCGCTTCTCATTTTTTACAGTGAGACATGAGAAATTAGTAGTGAGAAATGAGACGTCTCACTTCTCCCTCCTTGTTTCACTTCCCCACTGTGAAAAAGTAAAACTGATTAGTGAGAGGTCTAACTTCTCACTTCGCACTACTCACTTTCCACAGTGAGAAGTAGGAACCAAATAGTGAGAATAGAGACGTCTCGCTGTTCGCACCTCAATGACCAATTCGGCTAAATGCCCTATTCCGCCAAATGTCCTATTGGGCCAAATGTCCTATTAGATCAAATGTCCTATTCGGCCAAATGTCCTATTCGGCCGGATGACCGCTCGGCCAACTCAGTCATTTCGCGACCAACTTTTGAAAAGGACTTAATATTTTGATTCTTTAATAAAATATGAATTTCCAAACGACATTCAATTTTTATTCACCAAATACCAAGAACAAATAGGGAAGAATGTCTACTATAGTAGACATTTTTAATTTTTTATTGCTATGATGCACACTAAGAAAAAAAAAGACTAAAACTTGTCTTGGACAACTGGGCTTTTCAAAACTGCATTTTATCAAGTTTGCGCGAGATTTTTCGTCGGAATCTGAAAGTACACATACAAAATATCATCCCCAACCAACTATCTCCGCGAGAAAATGCGTGGCTGACTTAACCCTTTCAGGCCCACGGGGTAATATATGACCCCAACAGAAAAATGGATGTATATTATGGCACGATGGATAAAAGTGAACACTCTCTTCAGCAAAATTGCTTGGAATCAACTCCCCTATCAGAGAAAAATATCAGCCATGGGCGACCAAGGTCCTACGACAACCTAGAACGTCATGAATACGGTAAAGTAACGAAAAAAAAAATAGGTTTATTGGCAGCGGATTGTATTGTTTCATAATAAGATTTTTATTCAAACGTATCCGTAGGGTTACAGTGATATACAGAAACCATAGTTTTAAGTTCCTTGGACGTCCTAGGCTATCCAAACTGTAGGCCTCTCGGCTGCTCGGACGGAATTGTAGGTAGGAACCTGTCGAGCACAGGGTCGTTAATGTAAATAGCACCGTTATTCTCACTCCAACACCCTTCACTTACCTTAAGCAGGAGCAATTAAGCGGAAAACCTTGCGGAGAAACCAGCCAACCGATTCAATTGACCAAGGTGGACTAAAAACGATCGACCAAGGCTTGAATACCCCTTTCAGGTACGGTAACGAATCAAGCAAAAGGAGCAATTCATACAGAATCAGGGAGTGCGTCTTCTAAATGACCAGACCACCAAAATTATCTTACATAATTAACATTTTATTCGCCCTTGTGGCATTTTAGAGAAACAAATCAGTGGTGTACTTGCGCGTGTTGATGTTGCTGAGGATGACAAAGGCTACGATGGTGGTGACACTGGTGGCTGGCATATCGCCAGCGTTGTCGGACTGGCTTGGAGGTTCGTTCGCGGTGAACTGTGGCACGATGGCGGATGCAGAGGTGGTGGGTTATCGTTCGAGTGTGGGCCAGCGGCCGAGAGAGCCCGATGGTGGTCAGGGAACGGTGGTGGCCTAACGTTCGTCCAGCAAAGTGTCGACTCCGCTTCCAATTTGGCACGATGACGGCTAGCGAATGATGGTGGTTTGTCTGCTTGTCTACGTAGGCCTGTGACGAGGCGCGATGTCGGTGGGTGGCAGTGTGTCTACGTGTCGGAGGGCCTGGCCTGCTACATGAGTGGTGTGATGGCGGAAAAGCGTCGGTTTGGAGGTGGCTTGCTACCCGATTGGCGCCATGGCGGATCACAACGAAGCGGTAAAGCGTCGGTTTGGGTTGGCCTGATACCTGATTGGCGCAATAGCGAATCGTGACGAAGCGGTAAAGCGTCGGTCTGGAGGTGGCCTGCTACCCGATTGGTGCGATGACGACTTGTGACCACTGTACTGTGGCCAAACGTCGGAATGGGCTGGCCTGACGAGCTTCTCTCTGGTCCTTAGCAAGGCTTACCGATGTCACTGAGGAGTAGACATAACTTCGGGGCCAGTCCCGAAGCCACAAAAGAAAAGAAAAGGCCCGGAAGCAGACACGGGCCTTTTCTTCTTGTTTCTACTTCACCTATAAAAGGTGGCTTGATTATTTCCAAATGGCGAAACTATAATGCGTGTATAGGATGGTCCTACAGCACTTTCACTATCTAATAAAGAAGAACGCTCACTAACTTAATATGAATCACATGCAATTTAACATTTTTTTTAACTTTTTCACTAGTACGGCGCGCACTACTTTCTTGGCAGTTCGTATTAAAAGAAGACCCAAAAGACCTCGACGAGGTGGTTTTATGAATTTTTTAACTACTTTACTTCTCACTCTCACAAAGAATCGAAATATCTCTCGGTCCTTCGTGACAGTTGGCATCACTTCCGCGCAGGGTATTCACACGGCCAACACCGTTACGGGTTGTTGTCCCGACTCGAACCACGAAAAGTACAGTGAGGGTGAGAATGAATGAAACGAATGCTGTATTTTTTTTAACGTTAGTGCCGAATCTTTTCATTTTAGACAGCTGGGATCGCCACCAGTAAGGCTGTCCTACTATTATTATTAGGGACGGACTAATAGACTGGGCTTTAGGTTCTTACTGGCGCGAGCACGAGACATGAGGATGCTTGTGGAGGAGCCAACAAGTTACAAAATTGGGACCAACGGTTACAAAACATTCCTTGAGTCAGAAAAATATATTAGCTCTTTTAGTGGAATGTATTCAACCGTCTAAGACGAATTAAGTACTCTCCATTTAATTCCACCAGTTAATTTTCGTTATCTTTGCAGATACGTAGTGTCTCGTACTTGACTCGACTTAGTCGACTTAGTCGAGTCAAGTACGAGACACTGAAGACGACCACACAGTTGTGGTCGAAATACGTATCTGCAAAGATAACGAAAATTAACTGGTGGAATTAAATGGAGAGTACTTAATTCGTCTTAGACGACAGTTTTGGTGAGTCGAGAATTGACAAAAATCGAGGGGTCCATAAAAGTGATTTCGTCTATAACTAACGAGGGGTCCATCTTTCTGAAAAATTAAACTCGGATCCCTAATAAACTCGCCAAAAGCATTCGAATGAACATAAATTTGGGCATTTTCAAAGACATCGTGCAAATAGTGGCTCGGTTTCAGCGAGAATAACTCACATTGTATAAGATATAAAATAACGAAAAGTAATATACAAAATATTCAAGGCATAACATATGTTGTTATTACAATATCATAGGCAAAACATAATTATTTTTCGTTTTGTATTAAAATATCTGATAATGTTCTGCCTGAAGTATTTATTTAGGATATTAATTTTTGTTATTATTTTTGTCATGTTACCTCTTATTCATATCAAGTTCATAAGAACTGCTGTTTTCAAGATATTAGCTTCTGCTCAGGCTCTATAACAAAATGGTGTGGCGTTTGCCATATCACGAAGTAAACCATGGAAGCAAAACACATATAAATAGCAAATTAGTGCTTGAAAATGTAAAAAAAAGGTAATTTTTCATTGCAATAATATGGGGTTATTTTCAATTACCCCCTCGATTTAAATACCCTGAAATGAAGCCTGGAAGTAGTAGAATAAGGTCGAGAAAACAGATTGAAAAAATGTTTGCGCCATTCATAGATACAGCCGTTAGAAGAAAACGTTTTTTTCGAAGAAAAACCTCAATAACTTTTGATCCGCATAAGATATGGCAACGTTAAGCCCATGAAAAGTTGCGCCCTGCAAAGCACAAAAAGTGGTCTGAACATCACATTGCTGAGAAATTTGAAACAAAAAAGTTAAAGCAAAAAACTGTTTTTAAGGGTCACCCTAAGTAAACTTGGGAAAACTGCTCTAAATCAGTCAATTTAAGAGCTACAGAAATAGTTTTTTGAGCAAAATTCTTGGAATCTGGCTGAACTACAACTTCGCGGAACATTGTATACCCGTATCTCTGCAAATGAAAAAGTTTTATTTTTCATTTTTTTCAAATGTGGCCCACTCTAGTTTTTATGAAAACTTCAATAAGTCCCTTACCGTTAGGAGCAACTTTGTAGAACAAAGTTTTTTTTCTATCTCTACTATATTCGGCTTGAACAACTCATTACCGCTTTGTATGCTACCTGGACCACTGTGCAATGGTTGCTTGGCCTATACTTAGCCTGGTGTGCCGGTTGTTGGTATAGTGTTTTGCGGCCAGGGTTTTCATTAGGCTGATTTGCGGCTTGAAGGCCACGTTCATCGCCTGGAAGTGTGGTAAAAAGGTAAGTCGCCGGTCGATATCGACGCCAAGAACGAGAACGATTTTCCGGTTAGGTATGGGGTCGTGGCCAAGTTTAATAGGCGGGCCTCCGACTTGATGGTGGCCATGGCAAACGTGGCCCCGAATGCACTTATCCGCATTCATAGTGAAGCCAATGGATTTGGCCCAGCGGTGGATTGTGCTAACCGCCGCCTGTGCTTTAATCCTAGTTCGCCCGGGAGTTCCACCTACGACAACCAGGAGGATGTCGTCGGCGTAGACAAAGAGGTGGACGTTGGCCGGTAGTATGCCGAAGACCCCGTTCATTGCAATCAGGAAAAGGGTGACCACAAGAACCGACCCTTGGGGACCCCAGTTTCCTCGGCATACTCTCCGGATGCAGAGCCACCAATGAGGACCGTGAAGGTTGTACCGGTCAAGAAGTTTTTGATAAAGGCAAGCATGTTGCCAGTGGTGCCCCATTCTTGTAATTTGTTGAGGACCAGGGGTGTCCAGGTCCTGCTGAAGGCTTTGGCAATGTCCATCGAAACCAGGTCAACATGCTTGCCTTCGTTATACGCGCTCTGCAGCACACTGCCCAGGTTGGCAAAGTATGTGCTGGTGCCATATCCTGGGCGAAAGGCGTGCTGTTGGAAGCCGAATCTTCCATCTGCTTCCAATTTTCCACGGAGCGGGCGGTTGACCATCCTCTTCATGATCTTACAGGCACAGGAGGTGAGGGAGATCGGTCGAAACTTGGAGGAATCCCGACCCGTCGTGTGACTTTTGGGGATGGGGATCACGTGGCTTTTCCTCCACTCGTCGGGGAAAGTGCGGTTCTCCCAAATGTCATTGACGAGTTTAAGAAGATGGTGTTTGGCGTCTGGAGGAAGTCGTTTCACCATGGGATACCCCAACTGAAATCATGAAAATGTATATGTCGCGTGATGGGATTAGCTCATTTTCCCAAAATTGACCCTCAAACCAGTACTTGATAAATCCGTTTACCGTTCTTCAATCGGTTCAAATACGGTTCAGGAAGTAAAAACTACTAAAGAATGCCATAAGTTTTTAAAATCATGAAGTTTGATATACTGCATGATGGGGTTTGTTTATTTCCCAAAATTGTCCTTTGAACCGGTACTCGGTAAATCAGTTTACCTTTGACCGGCGAATAATCAATATAAAGGCTAAAGTCCAAAAAAAAATAAAAAGTTTACCGGTTCCAATCGGCTCAAAGAAGTACAAAACTACTATAGAATGTCATTACTTTTGAAATCATGAAGTTTGATATGCCGCATGATGGGGTTTGCTTATTTCCCAAAGTTGACCCTTTAACCGATAGGGTAAGACGGTATAATATGCCCCCCTAAGGCAACTCCTTGATAACTTTTTACTTTTCAACGCAATTTATGCAAACTTTGTGTTATTTGGTAGTCCAGGAAGTCGCAAATGCATTGCCCGTGAGTAGTCATATAAAAATATTACAGATAACACGTAATAAAGCTTTTTTGAAAAGTCGTGAAAAAATGAATTTTAAAAAGTGCATGGGCAATACGCCCCACCTCAACCAAAGTCATTTAATAGCCCTTCATTAGTATTTTATCAATCCCATAATAAAAAGGCTACGAATCCTTATGCGCTTGACATTAAAAAACCAACATAGGTCCATTCAAGCAGGTATGAATTACATTTCAATATTTTCCATACAATTTGGAAGCAACTGCTGCAGGCTCGCTGCGCTTGTGTCCAGTTGGTAAGGGCATATCGCCCTGCCTACACTGGGGCGTTTTGGCCAGTGAAACATGTTCTTGAAAATCGTTAAATTTTTGAAGATGAAAGCAATTTTATATCATATTAACCACTGAGAAAAGTAATTTTGTTGCCCAACTGAGTGTTCCAGTGCAAGTTTTGCGGACAGTATTCCAGAGTCGCTCCAGAATGTTCAGCAAACAAACATTAAAAGTTACATCAAAACTGTGACTTTTTGTATTTTGCAAATATTTTCATTAAGTAATACAAAAATATTCCCATATTCACATAGGATGATAGCTTTACAAATATTTATAGGTACCAACTGAATTTGACCCTTAATTAGTTATAGTTTTCTAGAAATCAAAGGGGGGCGTTTTGGCCAGGTGGGGCGCATTATACCGTCTTACCCTACTAGGCCATTCAGTTTACCGGTTCCAATCGGTTCAAATATGGTCCCGGAAGTACAGAACTACCATTGAATACCATAACTTCTGAAATCATGAATGCCGCATGATGTAGTTTCCATATTTCCCGAAATTGTCCCTTGAACACTTGGTAAATCAGTTTACCGGTTCCAATCGGTTCAAATACGGTCCAAGAAGTACAAAACTACTATAGAATGTCGTGACTTTTGAAATCATGAACTTTGATACGCCGCATGATGGGGTTTGCTTATTTCCCAAAATTGTCCCTTGAACCGGTACTCGGTAAATCAGTTAACCGGTTCCAATCGGTCCAGGAAGTACAAAACTACCATAGAATATCATAACTTTTGAAATCATGAAGTTTGATGGGTCGGATGGTGGTATTCGCCTATTTCCGTAAAGTGACCCCGTAACAGGTTCTGGCGAACGTCCGGATTCCGGAACACAGGCAATATTTCGGACCGATCGAATTCCTGATCAAATTTTGTATAGTTAATGCGTCGTTTCTCTTCAAAATATCTAAAATAATCATTTCTGAAATATGGTCGATAATAAGGTCGAAAGACAAAAGTTCGAATGGACAAAAGGTCGAAAGACAAAATGTCGAACAGGACAAAAGGTCGAAAGGAACAAAAGATCAATAAGATCAAAAAGGTGAAAGGAACAAAAGGTTGAAATAGACAAGAAACTGAAACAGAGAGAATCAATCTCGCACCAGAGCTGCCCTACACAGTTGGCAAAAACTCTGCTCTTTTATTTTTAACAAATAGGGGAAATGATGGCTTTGGCAGGTTTTGTTCTATTATTGTCAGGGGGGTTTTTGTTGACCAAAGTTTATGAAACTTGGCCACAATAATCTTTGATATGCAAAGAATGTTTAGGCCAAATTTGAGCATAATTCGTTATAGAAAACCCTCCTGACAATAATAGAACAAAACCTGCCAAAGTCGTCATTTTCCCTAAATAAAATTTATTCAGTGAATAATAGATGGATGTTTAAGTTTTCTAAATCTCACTTCGATCTGTCAAAATGACGCACGCCGCACATCAAATACACCGGCGTGCATTACATGTCGGTGTATATTCAACGCGCGCGCCTGCGTGGCTGCGGCGTGCACTCTTTTGACAGATCGAAGTAATATTTAGAAAACCTACACTACTAAAAATCCACACATATTTATTGGCAAAAATCCATAGATTTAACTCATGATGTATATCAGCGCACACATAACCATTCTCCACGTGAAGTACTAATAAAATATATATCGAAATAAACTTTATGTGTGGTCTCGAATTAGCAATTATATAATTTATGTGTGGTTCTATATCGATTATATTAGGGTGGAGCTATTGCAAAAAATTATAACGGCGACACATATATCCTATAAAGATATTTTTGGCAGTGTAGATATCCATTATTTGCATTCATTGAATGAATTTTATTTAGGTCTCGCGCAATACAAGTTTTATTCATTTCCTAAATCATCAATCTTTTTATCATAATATTGTATCATAATGATTACTCCTTCTTTGAAAATTGCTCATTCTCCAACTTTCAACTTCAACTGATTGATGAGATGAGTGTGTTACTTCTGCTTTAAGTTAAATGCATTTCACAAATTGCTTTGGAATACACCCAACTTGATATCAACTTGTTCGTGATCGACCTTTTATCCTTTTCGCCCTTTCGCCCCTTTCGACCTTTTGTCCTTTTATCTTTTGTTCCTTTCGACCTTCTGTGCCTTTCGACCTTTTGTCCTTTCGAACTTCTATCCCTTTCGACGGTTTGTCTTTTCGACCTTTTGTCCTTTCGACCTTTTGTCATAGATTCCATAATATCACGATTTTAATATACGATTTGAAAGATCTTTTTATTATCTTTACAATGATGTATATAGAAAACCTGAAAAAAACCTTCCGAAAACTGATATCAAGTGAAGCAAGATTTTGAAGATAAAACAGCTTTTTTCACCTTTTCTCAACTTGAGTAATATTAAAACTAATAATGATAAAATTTATAACCCATAGGGACATGCAATTTTTTGGGTTTTCATATCTTGTGTTTCTACTTTCAAAAAAACATAGTGAAAAAATATTGGTGAATGTCGATTTTCCGATTAATGTCTGTTCAAATCCATAGTGCAACCGAACCACTTCCCCTGCAACTGTCAAGGTACGTGTCTATATGCTGCGATATCGTTTTCAACTGAGCTCTGAAATATGTCTAATTTGATTTTCAACGGTTGTCCCAAGGTGACTTTAATGCCTTGGGTGATTCACATCTCTGGGCACAACGTGCCATCGGATGACATTTGATCGAAATTCCTAAATGGTGAGCATCATTTTTCGTTGTCAATCTGCACTTGATTCCCCCTGATAGCGGTCATTTATTACAATTTATCCAAGCCGAGCCTGGCACGCGAGAGCCGGCTTTTCAATCGTCCGCAGCGAAATGTTAATGATCCAAAATTATCAGCAGCCCGAAAACGGGAACAAGCGATTCGAACCGATTTATCTAAATCTATAAGGTCGCTTGTGTCAGGCACCGAGTCCTAAAGCGGCGGCGGCGGCTGGGCACAGCGCAGACCACAAAGAGGCCTGACGCATTTTGACACCTTCACACGTTCGTTCGTCGATCCATATCGGAAGGTAATCAAAACACATATTTATTTTATTTATTTAATTTAAACCACAATAAATCATCTCTAGGTTGGCCGGCAGAGGTTGCCCGTTCCACATGAGCCACGAACCTGAACCTGACCCACAGAGCCATAAGGAACAAAAAACGGTCCATCAGTCACACGACTGCATTCGTCGACGGCACCAGGGACCCACTGAAGGGTTCTTTGAATGGGAGTTTGTGCTCCATTGATGAGCATCCGTAGGCCCCTCAGTCTCACCGAGCGGATTGATCCGTTCCGTATCGGAGATAGCTTTTGAATTTTCTCTACCCGCCTGCGATATCTTATCTTTCGATGGTGCGGCCTACCAACCAAACAGGGGGCAGAAATCGAGCCAGAAAGTGAAGAAAAGTGTTTTCATTTTCGATGTCGGGCTTAATAAATTGCCCTCCTATGAGAGGATATTTTTCAAATGGTTGCAACTTTTTTTCCAAAGGATGGTTCAGCTGTGTTTAAAAGCATTTTTCGAATATTTCTTTTTCTATGTGATTGAAAAATCATTCACTTTTCATATATCCAGACATGTGCCCTGTGTTACGAAATGTCAAATGTCTCAATTTCACGAAACATTGTTCAGAATTTGAATTCCAATTTATGCCACTTATCGTATGGAAAATTGCTCTAAATCTGATATCTGGAAGGTGGGAGAGAAATACATTGAAGTTTTATTTTTCAACACTATTTTGGTAATCCGGATACAATTTAGAATTTGATTCTCGATTAATTGATGATCTTCTCAATTAATAGGCGTGGTATTTTCTAATAACTTTCACATAATATGCATTGGCAGGAACCAAAGGCTTTAAATTCATAACTGTGAAAAGGTATCAAGAGGAAGCAGATCGTCTTTCGTTTATGACCATAATGATCTTCCTCTTTGCAAATGGTTCCCACGAGGGGCTTTTGTAAGCTTGAACGACAGCACGTCAAACATCAACTTGAATTAATTCAAAATTTGGCTCGGTTTGTTTACACCGAAAAACAGTGTCGAAGCATAAAATTAATAATCATCATCTTCCACCTCCGCACGAGCACGAAAAGAGTGTACTTTTCTACTGGAGCAACAGGGGAACGACAACATTAGCTGAGTGTATCTGAATGTGGTTCCAACCTATAAGGGTGATGGCGGACATGTGCCAAAAATATGAGAACAATTATCTGAACATATATTAGACAACATCGCGTTGATCAGATGGATGCGATCTTTTACAGTACCATTTACAATCCATCCGAGTCTACCCGTCAGCTCCTACATGAATCACGTCCCGAAACAGGATGGATGTCTGTCAGCCAGTCATAATTTTCTCACCCACATCGCTTCCAACCGGCTATCGAGGGACCCCGGACGGTGATGATGTACCTTCAACCCATGTAACCCATAATGCGCTGACTCACGAGTGCGAACGTGTGCCGGGGACCCCTCTGATACACTTACGCCTTTCTTATGGTGGTATCTTAACAGGCAGCACAGCGCAAGACGAACATGGGATCATCCTGCCACTTTGACCGGGCGTAAACTACCTCCGGCGGCGGCGCAGACTCACCGCAGACAGGAGGTCGAGCATCCGCCTAATCTAATTCCCAGAAAGATTGATGCTTGATCGCTTTTATCCTCCAACGCAGTTTCGCATCGCTATCGCATTAAAAAACATCATCGTCGATGGCGATCGTTGGGCTTAGTTGATGTTTGTAAATGTGGGGCGGGAAGTTCGTTACTTATTCGGTGATGTTCTTTTCGGTGCCAGCAGGTCGTTGGCACGAAAATCTTTGTTTTCCAGAATTGGCGCACAATCTATTTCATATGTTCAGCCACCCATGTATGATGGTACGATACATTCGAAGTAATTGTAACTCACATAAGGTTGTATTTGACCTCTTTCTGTGATTTATCGTATCGATCGGCCTCTGTTCAGGGGATTATGCAGTATGGCAGCGAAGGAGCAGCTGCAGAAATTTGATATGACCTATGCAGCATTGACCTTTCGATGTGGAGGATCGCTCTCATAGATGGAAATTACCAAGAGAAAGGTTCATCAGCTTTTGCGACCACAGCGTTGTTGTTCCTAGCTGCTGTCGATTCGCATGTAAGCAATGCCCATATTGCCTTCATGGCTATCACTGCGATGCATGTCCCAGTCGCTTGTTCATGTGCACGTCCGTATAATTTGATACCGTTCATTATGGGCCCAAAAGAGGGCACCGTAAGCCAAAGATGAACCGCTTCATCGTGATCCGTGTCGTGCAAAGTGCTTTTTCCATTATTTTCAAATTAGAGCTCTTCAAATAAAGGAACAACAATGCCATCAATATCGTACACATTGCAGCTTTGTTTACTTTCATACAATAATCACATATGCACACAGAACCTTCAAATCGATTATCTCATGTGATATATCGTCATGTACCTATCATTTATCCAAATATATGCAATAGAACATGTGAAGGGGTCAAATGCAAAGGGGTGTAAGTGACAAAAAGTTAGTTTTGAGAAAAATGGGGGCAAAGTTTTTCAATATTTTTTCGCTCCATACAAATTGTATGGAAGTTCAAAAAAATGATAATTTTCTATGAATTTTCACATTTATTATAAACATTGTACGAACTATATCAGCATATTGCCGCAAAGCTCGAGAGTCAAAGCATTTTTTGCTGAAGCCAACTCAATTTTGACAAAAATGTCACTTACACCCCTCTGCTTCTAACCCCCTCATGTGTACAAAGAAACTTACAGTCGAATTACTATGTCCCGTTAGTAAGGTCGTCTTTTTAACTATTTACGATTGCGTTTGAACCGATTGTACGACAATTCCCCGAAAACCAATTCCCCGAATGCAATTTCCCCGAATGTAATTTCCCCGAATGTAACAATTCCCCGAATGCAATTTCCCCGAATGTAACAATTCCCCGAATGTAACATTTTCCCGAATGGAACAATTCCCCGAAAATAAAATACCTCTTGCAAATACATCTTCGCAATCGACTGTATGCGTCCGAAAAAAAGCAGCGTTCAAAGATACATTCAAGAGTGTCTTATTGGAGATCATCAGTTGAATAGCCTCAGGGTAGTTAACGTTAATCAACGATTAACGCCGCTGACGTTGATTTTCTCTTGGTTCAACGTCAACGTCGTTGCCTTGAGTTACTTGGATTCTAACGTTAAAGTTAACGGGTGCGTTGATTTAATGTCAACGAGCAGCGATAATCTACTCGTTAATGTTTTTTTCATCTGCCATCAGGTCCTGCATAATAACAATCAAATCGTTTCTAGGCGAATGTGGTTTCCATGGGACATGATATGGGCATGATTTTTTTTTCATTATCAATCACCGCTATGAAAATCCATTGTCATTCTGAAAGTATTTTCAATTCAAGTCAGACCAACTTTGACAGAATCTGAAAAAAGCAACTTATTATCCACATATTCAGATCGTTCAAGATGTGCGCATCAAAAGCACAGGTTTTAGTTGCTGGTGATAAATACTGCTCTCGTACATATGTATAAAGCAGATTTCATAAAATGAAAAATGTGCTTCAATTTCAAGTTCAATTTCAGCTGTCCATGAAATTTGGCTCTCCTGTCTTCACTAAAATCCTAATTAGCAATAAATTGATAATAATAAATAAATTGAATAAGTAAAGAAATGAAATCATCATTTAGCACCATGGCAGCCTTTGGAAAAAGTAGTTAAGTTTTTCTTTTCACTCAAAACAAATTCAAAATGAAAATGTTTTCCACGGGGCATATCATTATGTACCTAAATAATATAATTTGATAGCGAAATCATATTCAAAAAACAAATTCCGGATTGTTAATAAAATTTAATGATTTCTAAGTGCCTTTTACATTATGTGATGAATTTCAATCAAGTCTCTTATAAAATGCTATGATGTTTTTTGTCGAATATACTGTTATCTGGGCGATGATATTCAATAGCTGAGTAATGACGGCATTAGCAGAGTATGTTCTACTATAAAAAACGTAAATTTTGTTTGATCTTACAGAAGTTTCTACAATTATCTTTATATCAAAGGGGCTTACGGCTAAATCTCACTTATACTGATCAACAAAAGCTCTTTTGCCTATAAAATAATAAAATCTACAATGATATGGAAATGCTAATATCATCTTCCAAACTTGGACGTACATGTTCATGATAGAATTAGAGGCGAAAGTATAGAATTGATAGTTCCGTTAGGATACGGCAGGCATGAAGAATGTTTTATAGAAGTCGATTTGAAAGCGAGCGGAGGGCAATATTTGTGATGGCACATATCACACGACCTTCCTTCTGCCAAGCTCCCGTATGAAGGGGGAGGGAAGAATATCAGTGTGGAAGCTGATATATCTCCACTGGCAAAAGGAAGGTGGTTTGACTTGCTCATATGCCATCGCGTGCGAAGGATTTGCTATCGACGAGTACTGTCTCCAAATTTCTAATATGACATCAGCATTTAGTCGAATGATATGTGCCATCGTGTGATATGTGCCATCACAAATATTGCCCTCCGCTCGCTTTCAAATCGACTTCTATAAAAACATTCTTCATGCCTGCCGTATCCTAACGGAACTATCAATTCTATACTTTCGCCTCTAATTCTATCATGAACATGTACGTCCAAGTTTGGAAGATGATATTAGCACTTCCATATCACTGTAAATCGTTTAACTTCACGTAGAAGTAACACACACGAAATCATTAATTTAATTTAGTAATAAAATCTGCCAAAGTGGTAGTCATTAACGTAAAAAACGCAGCCGTTAACGTTAAATTAATGGAAAGCGTTAAAGTTACCGTTGATTAACGTTTTTTTTTAAATTAACGTAAAAAACGTTAATCGTTGAAATAACGTTAACAGATTAACGAAACGGCGTTAATCGTTGATTAACGTGAACAACCCTGAATAGCCTTTGGTAGTATTTGTTCTAGTAGTATAGTGTTCTTCATCCTCCAAGATGTGTTCTTGAATTAAAGAAGATATCAGAGTAGAGTACAGTGTTTTCTAATGTATTTTTTTTCCTAAAATAGTATCAAACTGCAATTCCGATTGAAAGAAAAGATATTTTAGTTACTAGATAAAGATTGTCGCTTCGGTTCCCTTTGTTCTGCTGTCCGAAACATGTGTGGTACATACCTGTCAAATCGTATGGATTTTCCTTCTTTGACATTTAGCTCCCCTATCCTCGCCAGCAAAAGATGTTCCGGACAGCGACGACAGCGACAATCTTTATCTAGTAACTAAAATATCTTTTATTCTTAGCTAAGTGTGGTGTATTATAAGAGAAGTTTTGAAACATATAATTGCTTCATATCAATCATTTATTATACCTGGCAAACGTGCTACTTGTTTAGTAAACGTATTGTCTCCTTTTTTTTGCTTTATTGCGGACAGAATTTCTGTCTCGAGAGGCCTTAATTTAAAGAAGGCATTATCTCCTCCATTCTCAATACACCGGACATACGTGATCATTTAAAGAAGGCGTTGTTTCATTCTTTCACTTTATTCCATACAAACGAGTTTATTTAAAGAAGGGGCTATCTATCCTCTTTGCCTTATACAGGGCACATTTGTTCATCTGAGGAAGACATTATCACTTTCTTTTCCCTAATACCGACGATGTTATCATCTAGAGAAGGAATTATCTCCTACCGTCGTCTTATACCGAACAGACGCGTTCATTTTAAGCAGACATTCCCTTGGCTTTAACCCGGGCAGATGCGTTCATCATACCTAAACTTATTGTCCCCCAAGGCAGCATACTGGGGCCCATATTGTATAACATTTTTACTTCTGACTTACCTGATTTACCACCAGGGTGTCATAAATCTTTGTTTGAAGATGACACAGGTCTCTCAGGGCGAAGCCTTCGTGTCATTTGTAGTAGATTGCAAAAAAGTTTGGATATTTTCTCCACTTACTTGCAAAAATGGAAAATTTCCCCGAATGCTTCCAAAACTCAGCTTATAATTTTTTCACATAAGCCGAGAGCTTCTTATTTGAAACTTTCTAGAGACAAATTTTCACTATGAATGGGGTTCCAATTGATTGGTCTAGCGAAGCTAAATATTTAGGTTTTCTGCTAGATCAAAAATGACTTTTAAAAATCACATTGAAGGCCTTCTAGCCAAATGTAACAAATATATTAAGTGTCTATATCCACTTATAAACTGAAAATCAAAACTTTGTCTTAAGAACAAACTTTTGATTTACAAACAAATTTTTAGACCTGCCATATTGTATGCTGTGCCAATATGGACTAGTTGCTGCAATACCAGAAAGAAGGCACTCCAGAGGATTCAAAATAAAATTTTGAAAATGATTCTGAAGTTGCCTCCGTGGTATAGTACCAATGAATGAACTTCATAGAATTTCTAATATTGAGACATTGCAACAAATGTCCAACAAAATAATTTCCAATCTTCTATTGCAACGATTAACTCCTTGTACCCTTAGTATAAAATAGGTTAAGTTTAGTTTAAGTTGAAAACATTGTAATTCCTACATGGTTCAATTCAACTAGAGGAAAATAATTCTAACTGCCAGAGGCAATTGAAATGTATTGATAATAACTTAAAATATGACATAGCAAATAAGGATGATAGTGTTAAGAAAACACAGAACACCTAGTCTAAGAGATGAATGCATGTATTGGATAATTAGCAAATAAAATTAGTTAAAAAAAAAAAACTAAACTTATTAATTTAAAGAAAGCATTACCTCCTCACTTCGTCTTCTACAAATCAAATGCGTTAATTCAAAGAAAGCATTTCCTTTTTTCAGCGCATTGTCTTCATCTTCAATGGCTTTACATTCTATCTGAAACTTGGGCTGTTTTTCAACTTAGTGTTCTATTATTTTTTCCACAGTTATCGAAAGCTTTCCGGTACCTGCCAGTTACATGAATGCCTTGTGTAGCAAGTACAATGGATACACTGTGCACAAGGAGCCGAAAATGCTTCCCACCCTGAAACCTCCGGATCGGCAATCATACGCCTTTGCTCGCATGGCTTACTTAATACCCATCGCCTTGTGCCGCACTCTAAAAGAAGGGAGATGCATTCGGGGAAATGTTACATTCGGGAAAATTGTTATTCGGGGAAATTGCATTCGGGGAAATTGCATTCGGGGAATTGTCGTACAATCGTTTGAACCATGTTTTTCCACCCCTTTTTGCCTTATATTCGCTCTAAAAACAAACTTTTCATGAGAGGCCCGGGGATTCATAGAATTATACACTAAGTGAAATAAAAATAGCACCACTTTGAAAAAAAAATGTATAATACAATAATTCTCACTGGTATTTACAACTAACATAGAAAGAGAAGTAGTATGCAAGAGCCCAACTTAATTCACCGAGTAGTGATACTGCCTTTCTCGCGTTTAGCCAAGACACCAACCTTTTATGGGTGTTTTAGTCCAATCAGATGTAATATTTTCTTCATTACTTTGAAACTCAACCGCAGATTGTTATCAAATTCAATAGTGATCAACCGTCATTATAATTTGTGCGGTAATAATTCCTTCGACTCTTAGTAAAATGTCACTTTCTGTTTTGCATTTTTTTGGAGCAATTTTGATGATTTTTCACTGTTTCAACTATTTAAAATGCCTGTATAATAGATTGAATGTATCTGAGGGCAAGATCACCAAATTACATGAGACCTTTGTAACAGCCCCACATTAGCGGAAGAGGCCCCAAAACGCCCCCCCGATGCAAAACGCCTTTTGTGGTTTGCCTCATATTTACCGTCCTTAAGATGTCCGTAACAAAACTAGATCTAAAATTATGTAGGATAGGCGAAGAAAATTTCAAAATAGTGCATGGGAAGGTCGGAAAAACCGAAAATTCCCACATTTTGAAGAAATATTTTGGCGAAGCAAAACGCCCTAGTGGCAATAACCTACAAAGTTGAACATCTCACAAAGATGAAGTGCACGTGAATTACTTGTGGTGGCGCGAATTACGTTATATCCCGCGAGATCGATGGATTGAAATACCACTGAACAGTGCAGTATCTAGCTAAAGCCATAGTGGTACAGACATATATATTTCCCATGAGTTGCTTGTGCGATCAAGCCAAAAAATCGGCTTTCAACAATCCATAGAACCACGTAGTGCCAATAATAACGCCATTTTTTTCGTGAAAAACACTATATCTAAGTGATTGCTTGTGAGATGGCATTACGCGAGATCCGACCTTCACAAGCTATGGGGATAGCCGATTTGGGAGAAGTACTACGCACGCAGATATGTGAGCAACAACGGAGCACACGAGATGACATCGCTCATATGAGGAATAGCCTGGGACTGAAAATCCGATCGTTTCATTCGGATCTGGTTACTGATTTGTATAAGCTGAAGAACGAAAACAATCGAATTATAGATGAGTGTAGAGCAACTATTCGTAATATCGAGAGTCAAATCTCTAGCTCTTTGGAGAGACTGAAACGACAGAATAATCTCTTAATTACCGGAGTCCCCTACGTAAAGGGAGAATGTTTGATGAAATACTACCATGCTTGGTGTGATACTCTTGATTACACGAATCCCCGTTCGCCGATAGTAACTATCAAACGATTATCGAGAAGAAACATTGCTAACAAAGAAACATCTGCTATTCTCCTGAGTTTTGCTCTGAGTTCACAAAGGAACACCTTCTTCTCCCGTTATCTACGAACATGTACTCTGTCGCTGATGGATATCGGGTTTTCGTCGAAAAATCGAATCTATGTCAATGAGGACCTTGGACCAAACGACAGAAAAATACGATGGGAGGCGCTCAAACTGAAGAGAGATCGTCATCTTTATAGTGTATCTACTCGGCAAGGCATCGTCTATGTGAAAACAACGTCGACTCAACACTGGATGGCAGTGAACTCGAGTGATATGCTGGACCACCTGATGAAATGCAAAATACCCTTTCCATAAAAGCTACTCTTTTAGTCCTTCAATCCCATCCATAGTTTTCCGTGTTTCCATCCTAAAAGTTAAAAACATCATAAATACCTATTCCTAGAATACTCATTTCCCTCCAATCTTATCATTTGATCCCGTGTATCCCCTCCTAAAAGTTACAAATCAAAGTTGTTCTGGAGACTGATGGCGTTAACATTGCTTCTTGATGGTGTTTGCTGTTTCTGGAGTTGGAAATTGCTGCTGATGGATTGCAAAATGCTGCTGCTGGATTGGAAAATGCTGTTGTTGGGTATGCTGTTGTCTGGAGATAAAATGCTGCTGCTGTATTTGCTACCTAATTGCTCAAATGTTTGATCTCTATTTCTCTATGACTTCAATCTTTTTCGCGTCATTCATATAGTTATGCTGATCGAATTAATATTTATATGTAAAATGATAGTGCTCAAGATTTTCTTTCTACAAACTGTCCTTGATCATCCAGAACTAGATAATGGCTAATAATTCCAACCGTGATACCTCAATGAACTGGTGTTTGCCTGGTGTAGTCATGAAGTCTGCTCTATTACCCGAAAAAATTTCTATGGCATGTGTAAATAGCCAGAGCATTTGTGCTAGGAAGCTAACAAAGCTAGATGAGTTGAAAGAAATTCTATCTTTATCGAACGTGGATGTCATGAGCGTGAGCGAAACTTGGTTGAACGAAAAAGTATCTGATGACGTTATTTCCATTGATGGGTATCGAATAGTTAGAAACGATAGAGTTGGTCGATTGGGAGGCGGCATTGTTGTGTTTATCAAAAAAGAATTCAAATTCAATGTTCTTAACATTTCTGAAAATGATCCTGGTATAATTAACACTGAGTTTGTCATTTTAGAAATTATTACTAACGGTTTCAAATTTCTAATAGGTGCTTTTTACAATCCACCAGAATTAGACTGCTCTAGCCTGATAGATTCAATACTTTGTGAATATGGAACTGCATATAGCTTTATTTACTTATTAGGGGATTTCAATACTAATCTTTTGAACATTGATTTGGCCAAAACAAATAGATTTTTACACACGCTGCAGACACACGGTTTCGGTAGTATTGGAAATGAACCGACGTATTTCCATAATAATGGACATTCGCAGCTTGATTTGTTTCTAACCAATGAACAATCAAGTGTTCTTCTTTTTAATCAGATTGAAGCACCCGTTTTCTCCAACCATGACATTATATTCGTGTCACTAAAATTTTCAAAAAAACAAGCTTGCGATGTATATCAATACCGCAATTATAATCAATTCAATATAAATCAATTGAATGGAGCCCTTCAAACGATTGATTGGCCTATGATCCCGATATCTTAGTAAACTTTTTTAACTCTGTGATAGTTAACTTACATAACACTTTTATTCCGTTGAAAACATCTGTTCCCAAGCGTAAATCTAATCCTTGGTTCAACAGTAGTATCGCAAAGGCTATAATAGACCGAGATTTTACATTCAAGCTATGGAAACGTACAAAAAATGATGACCATAAAAGGTTATATAAAAGATTGAGAAATAGAGTCAATTTTCTTATACGCATTGCAAAAGAAAACTACTATTCCGAATATTTCAATCCCGAGCTACCCTCTAAAGATCTCTGGAAACGACTTAAAATTGCAGGAGTTCAAAAACAAGTGGAAAGACCAATTATCGATGCCTCGTCTAATGAAATCAATGAACATTTCATGAATAATTATACTAATTCCGCTTCTATTTTCAATCCACAAATCCAACAACAATGGAGTTCCTTTAATTTTCAAACTGTGGTTGAAAATGAAATAATCAATGCTTTTTTTGAAGTTACATCTAATGCTATTGGTGTGGATGAAGTGCCTTTGAAATTGTTGAAGCTCATTTTACCATCTATTATAACACAGGTTACACACATCTTCAATTGCATAATAAATTCAGGTAAATTTCCCAAATCGTGGAAAATAGCTAAAATAATTCCAGTTAAGAAAAATGTAGAGAAAACTCACTTAATAACCTGCGTCCCATAAGCATATTGCCATGCTTGTCAAAAGTATTTGAAAAAATTCTTAAAAAACAAATTTGGTACTACATTAATGAGAATAATCTTTTAACTCCATTTCAATCCGGTTACAGGCCTAACCACAGCACAAAAACTGTAATGTTAAAAATTTTGGATGATATCGGATTGATTCTAGACAGAGGTAATTCAGCTGTTTTGCTATTGCTCGACTTTTCGAAGGCATTTGACAGAATTTCACATAATGTACTTTGCAGAAAGTTGCGAAATGATTTCGGGTTTTCGAGAGAATCAATTTTTCTCATAAAATCATATTTACAAGATCGGGTACAATCTGTATTCAATAACGGTGAATATTCTAATTTATTACCAATATCATCTGGCGTTCCTCAAGGGTCTATATTGGGTCCAATTTTATTTTCCTTGTACATAAACGACTTACCGAGCGTTCTTAAGCACTGCAGAATTCAGATTTTCGCAGACGACGTACAGTTATATTTTGAGTGTGACATTTCAGATTCTGATGTTTCCAATAAAGTCAACAATGATTTACAAAGAGTGTATAATTGGGGATTAATAAATAGTTTAACACTGAATGTTGATAAAACATGTGCTATGTATGTTTCAAACGGAAATGATACCAATCGACCAACATTAATGTTGCATAATGAAATAATTAATTATGTTGATTCTGCAAGCAGTTTAGGCTTTCTAATACAATCCAATTTGAAATGGGACAAATATGTATCACAACAATGTGGGAAAATCTACTGTAAATTACGAACACTTCGACAGACAACTGTCTTCTTGCCTGTTGACACAAAACTAGCATGCGATTTTCTAATAATCCAGGTTTCATCGGTTGCTTTGAATCGTCCTGAAGTTACACCTTACGCTTGTGTAAGGTACGTTTTCAAACTGTCTCGTTTTTCTCATGTTACGCATCTTCAATTTCGATTACTAGGCTGTTCATTTGAAATTTTTAGTAAGTTACGCTGCTGTCAATTACTTTTTCGGCTATCTATTACAAAAAAACCTGGCTATTTACATTCCAAACTTAATATCTTGCGAAGTACTAGATTCAAAAAATTTGCTATTTTAAGACATCATACTACAAAGTACGGTAATAGCTTTTTCGTTAGAGGTGTTACTTTTTGGAATTCTCTACCCAACGACTTAACGCTAATAAGATCGGAGGCAGTTTTTAGAAAGAGATGTATTGAGTACTTTAATCAGTAAGTTTTTGTAAGTTAAATTTGTTAAAAAATCAAGCTATTTTTGAATTGTGTACCCAACCTACAAAGAAATTATGTTGAATTGTAGCACTTTCTCTTTAAATGAAATTCATTGTAACATTTGAAAAGACAAGACGTCTTAAGTTACGTATTAATAAATAAACAAACAAACAAACAAAAGTACTTGCGTCTCCACGGACTATCCATACTAGAATGCTGATTCGCCGACGCGTGGTACTTTGTTCCCTAGGAGCCGCCAGCTAAAAGGCGTTTTGCCTCATGAGTTTTCCGGCAACAGAATACAGTGAACTCTCCCTTACTCGATATTGAAGGGACCATCGAGTTAGGGAGGTATCGAGATAGGGAACACATTTATATTTGGTCGAATACCGTTTAACCGAACAGTTAAAATTTGTTTCCTTATTAAGTGAAGTGAGAAGAGAGATGTTCGAAGTGAATGTTGAACAGCGAGAACTGAGAAGTGAGAAATGAGATATTTTAAATGAGTACAGAGTAGTGAGAAGTGAGTACTGAAAAATGGAAGTGAGTGTTGAGCAGTGAGATGTGTGCAGTAACATGTGAGTAGTAGAAAGTGAGAAATGAGAAGTGAGAAGAAAGTGGGGAGAAGTGAATTGTGATAGTTGCGAAGTGAGAAGAAGTATGTGAGTAGTGAGAAAAAGAGAAACAAGGAATGAGAAGGAGAGAGGATAATTATGAGGTGAGAAGCGAGATGTTAAGTAGTAAGAAGTGAGAGGAGAGATATAACACAGTAGAAGAAAGTGAAAAAAAAAAGAAAGAAGGAAAAAGGAAGAATACTTATCGTTTTTCATTTCTTGTTCCTCGGTCCTCACTTCTATTTTCGACCCCCCCTCCCCCCTTCGTCACACTTTTTGTAACAAACCTCTAAAATTTTTGTATGGATCATCACGCTGCTCTGAACCCCCCGCTCCCCCCTAGAGGCGTGACGTACTTTGTGGACGGCCCCATATCTCACTTCTGACTTCTCATTTCTCATTCATCACTTTTCACTTCTCACTATTCGCTTCGATCTTCGTACTCTAAACTTCTCACTTCTCCCCTCTCATTTCTCACTTCCCACTACTCACCACTCACTTTTTACTTCTCATTTCTCACTTTACTTTTCACACTTTGAATTTCTCACTTCTCACTTTTAACTTTTCATTTCTCACTATTAGTTTCTCACTTCTCACTTCGCGCATCTCACTTTTCACTTCGCACATCTTACTTCTGACTTCGCACATATCACTTCTCATTTCTCACTTTTCACTTCTCACATATAACTTCTTATATCTCACTTCTGGCTTCTCATTTCTCACTTATCACATTTCACTTCTCCCTTCATACTTTTCACTTCTCATAACACTCTTCGCACTCCGAATTTCTCACTTCTCATTTCTCACTTCTCACTTCTTAATTGAATTTACTCACTTCTCATTTCTCACTTCTCACTTCCCATCTCTCACATTTAATTTCTCATTTCTAACTTTTCCTCTCTCACTTCTCATATCTCACGTCTCATATCTCACTTCTCATTCTTCACTTCTAACTTCTCATTTCTCATATCTCATTTCTCACTTCTCGCTTATCACTTTTCACTTCTAACTATGTCGTGCATGTACTTTTTCTGACAACATCGAGTTAGCGAGGTGAAAATGCTTTGAAAAATTACTTCGACTTAGAGAATATTGAGTAAGAGAGATATCGACTTACGGAGGCCGCGCAATATGCTAGATTCAAGGGACTTTGAATTTCATCGAGTTAGAGAAAATATCGAGTTACAGAATATCGAGTTAGGGAGAGTTCACTGTATCACCACTTTTTTGAAATGTGAATATTATCAATATGATTGAGATTTTTTCTAATTTTAACATGGCATCAGCTAGCTATATTGTTCAACTGTTGCGTGAGGTAGAAACACCCATGAAAATCGTTATAGCTAAGGCATAAACGCAGTCTATGCTTAGCTAGGGCATATTGCCCCTCCTTCCCCTACTCTTATTTTATATCAACTGAAGATTCTCAAGCAACATGAAACAAATAACAAATTAAAATAATGCACGTTCTCTCCTGGTGCCCTGAGAGAGACGGCTAGGTGGTGCCCACTACGGGAAATGACGAGGTTTCATATGAGATTTTGGTCCATCAGCCAAATCCCGCAAATATATTTTTATTGGGGACGATTCAAATATGACGTCCACTACTTTTTGAGATTTCTAGACCCCCCTCCCCCCTCTGTCACGCTTTTTTGTATACCTAGTATATGCAGTGTCACAAAATCTTAGACCCCCTCCCCCCCTAAAACCTGTGACATCATTGTTGAACGACCCCTTGCGTATTTTGCTTTTTGTCTACAGCAATTAGTTTGCCGTATTCATAGCTGAGCCTTTGTATAGGATTATTATCCTATTTGGGCACCCCGAATCAATTAATGCCATTTGGCATCAATGATTCGATGTCTGTGTCTGAAACGAACTTGGGACAAATCACATCTAAACATTTTATTGCCTACTTTCAGGATTTCCTCTTGAGTCCAGACACAGAATCAACAAATAAAACAGACACAATATAGCACAAACGATACAGACTCGATCGAATATTTACAACTATTCGAACAACATAAAACCAACTGTAACACCTTTTTCAATGATTTTATTATCTGACCTCAAGGCTGTCGGTAAGATCTATGACTCATTCTCACCCCGATGAAGGTACTAAATAGTTAACACTGTAAGTACCAACCCCTGCAAAAAGCGTGGAACGACAACTTTGCCCCGATATATCTCAGGTGTTTTTAGTTCAATTGTCATGATTCTTTCCAGTTGCAATCTGTAGGATATCAGGATTTCGTTAGCGACTACAGATTGTAAATTCGTACATTGGCCGCTGAGAACCAGCCGGAATTTGCAACGCTTTTTGCAACACTTACAAGTCGCAAACTGTTGTTTGCAAGTCATACCGCACTGCTTGCATGAAAGCCGTTCGAATTGAAACCATCAAACATTTTATACCAAATGAAAATTAACATTATGTTTCATAAATAGTTAGTTTTATCTGTGTTTCTTAAAATCCAGTTTGTGAAAAAGCAAGAAAAAAAAATTTATACTGAGAAAACGGGATTAGAATTTGGATGATTTGTGCATTTGATAAGATTATGGTCACTGGGGGAAACGAAGTTGAATTGCGGCGCAAGTGCGCTGGCCAGGCTGAAAACTGAAATATGAACAGGTAAAGTAATGACGATATATCATATTTTGGAATTGAGGAATTTAAAATCGAATCAATAAACAAAAGTTATAAACAAAACTTATTATTTGAAAATCACCTGATTGATAACCGTACGCTAGGATACGAACAAGTGAGAAGCGACAGAATTTGAATGGGAGGCATAGATACCATCTATTGAATAGCACACAATCGAGGCGTGAATCTTTTTGCCTAACGTCCTGATTGTGGGCTAAATTCCTAAAACGAATTTAGGAACTAAGGAACTTAGACATTTAAGAATTTAAGAATTCAGGAATCTTTTCGATTTTAGACATTTAGAAATTTGTGGATTTAGCAATTTGTGAAATTGGGGATTGAAGAATTTATGAATTTGGGAATTCAGGAATTTGTTAGCTTAAGAGTTTAGGAATTTGAGATCCTCCAGGATTCCGCTCAGGAGAATCCCACGGAAATTACTCTTGCAGTTCTTATATGAATTATTCCTAGAGTTCAACCAGGCATTCCTTCTGGATTTCCTAAAGGAGCTATACAAAGAGATATTAGAGAGTTTCTACATACATTCCTTCTGCAGTTCCTCCATGAATATCTCCTGAATTTTAGCCAGAAATACTACCTGAGGAGCCCATAAAAATTTCTCCTGCAGTTCCTGTACAATTCCGCTCTGAAGTTCTTCCCGGTTCTTCCACAAATTTTTCATGAAATGAATTCCTTCTCGAATTCCACCAGAAATTTCTCCTGAAGTTCCTACGATAACTCCACCCAGATATTTTAGAGAGTTCCTTCAGAAAATCATCGTGGAATTTCTCCAGTGATTCCTTTTTTGGTTCGATCAGAAATTTCTCCTGGAGACCCTTCAGGAGTGACACCTGAAGCTCTTCTAGGAATCCATCCTGAAGTTCCACAAGCGTATCCTTTTTGATTTCCTTCTGAAATTCCTCCGGGAAGGAAACATTGGAAAAGCTCCAGAAAAATCAAAGGAAAAATATTTGGAAGAACTACCCAGTCAACACAAGATCGTATAGGATGTCACATAAGATGCTAAAGTGGAGGCCATATAGGTACATCCCCATACAATATGTATGTATATCGCCTCCACTTTAGCATCTAATGTTGCATCATGTACGATTTTGTGTTGACTGGGTACAGGAGGATCGACAGGAGTAATTTCTAGAGGAGCTCAAAGAAGAATTTTTGAAGAAATTCCAGAAAGGAATCCTGGAGGAGCTCCGAGAAGAATTACTAAAATTCATCCTGAATTTCCCCAGGAATTCATTCTGAATTCCCCCAGGAATTCATTTTGAATTCACCCAGGAATTCATTCTGAATTCCTCCAGGAATTCTACAGAGAATTCATTCTGAATTCTTCAAGAAATTCATCCTGAATTCTTCAAGGAATTCAACTTCAATCCTTCAAGGAATTTATCCTGAATTTAAAAAAAAAAATCATTCTGAATTCCTCCAGAAATTTATACTGAATTCCCCCAGGAATTTATTTTGAATTCCCCCAGGAATTCATTTTGAATTCCCCCAGGAATTCATTCTGTATTCCCCCAGGATTTAATTCTGAATTCCTCCAGGAATTCATTCTGAATTCCTCCAGGAATTCATTCTGAATTCCCCCAGGAATTCATTCTGAATTCCCCCCGGGAATTCATTCTGAATTCCCCCCGGGAATTCATTCTGAATGCCCCCGGGGATTCATTCTGAATTCCCCCAGGAATTCATTCTGAATTCCCAGAGATTCATTCTGAATTCCCAGAATTCATTCTGAATTCCCAGAATTCATTCTGAATTCCCGAATTCGTTCTGAATTCCCCAGAATTCATTCTGAATTCCCCAGAATTCATTCTGAATTCCCCAGGAATTCATTCTGAATTCCCCAGAATTCATTCTGAATTCCCAGAATTCATTCTGAATTCCCCAGAATTCATTCTGAATTCCCCAGGAATTCGTTCTGAATTCCCCAGAATTCATTCTGAATTCCCCAGAATTCATTCTGAATTCCCATTCTGAATTCTGAATTCATTCTGATTCCCCAGAATTCATTCTGAATTCCCCAGATTCATTCTGAATTCCCCAGAATTCATTCTGAATTCCCGAATTCATTCTGAATTCCCGAATTCATTCTGAATTCCCCGAATTCATTCTGAATTCCCGATTCATTCTGAATTCCCAGGAATTCATTCTGAATTCCCCAGAATTCATTCTGAATTCCCCGAATTCATTCTGAATTCCCAGATTCATTCTGAATTCCCGAGAATTCATTCTGAATTCCCAAGGAATTCATTCTGAATTCCCAAGGAATTCATTCTGAATTTCCACGGAATTCATCCTGAATTCCCCAGAATTCATTCTGAATTCCCCTGGAATTAATTTTGAATTCCCCAGGAATTCATTTGAATTCCCCAGAATTCATTTTGAATTCCCCAGGAATTCATTCTGAATTCACCCTGGAATTCATTCTGAATCCCCAGGAATTCATTCTGAATTCCCCAGGAATTAATTCTGAATTCCCCAGGAATTCATTCTGAATTCCCAGGAATTCATTCTGAATTCCCCAGGAATTCATTCTGAATTCCCCAGGAATTCATTCTGAATTCCCCAGGAATTCATTCTGAATTCCCAGGAATTCATTCTGAATTCCCAGAATTCATTCTGAATTCCCCAGAATTCATTCTGAATTCCCCAGGAATTCATTCTGAATTCCCAGAATTCATTCTGAATTCCCCCAGGAATTCATTCAGAATTTCTCCAAGAATTCATTCTGAATTCCTCAAGAATTCATTCTGAATTCCCCAGGGATTCATTCTGAATTCCCCCGGAATTCATTCTGAATTCCCACAAGAATTCATTCTGAACTCCCCCAGGAATTCATTCTGAATTCCCCCAGGAATTCATTCTGAATTCCCCCAGGAATTCATTCTGAATTCCCCCAGGAATTCATTCTGAATTCATTCTGAATTCCCCCCGGGAATTCATTCTGAATTCCCCCCGGGAATTCATTCTGAATTCCCCCGGGAATTCATTCTGAATTTCCCCAGGAAATCATTCTGAATCCCCCCAGGAATTCATTCTGAACTCTCCAGGAATTCATTCTGAACTCTCCAGGAATTCATTCTGAATTCCACCAGGAATTCATTCTGAATTCCACCAGGAATTCATTCTGAACTTTCCAGGAATTCAGTCTGAACTCTCCAGGAATTCATTCTGAATTCCCCAGGAATTCATTCTGAATTCCCCAGGAATTCATTCTGAATTCCAGGAATTCATTCTGAATTCCCCAGAATTCATTCTGAATTCATTCTGAATTCCCCAGAATTCATTCTGAATTCCCCAGGAATTCATTCTGAATTCCCCAGAATTAATTCTGAATTCCCCAGAAAATTAATTCTGAGCTTCCTCAGGAATTCATTCTGAATTCCCAGGAATTCATTCTGAATTCCCCAGAATTCATTCTGAATTCCCCAGGAATTCATTCTGAATTCCCCAGAATTCATTCTGAATTCCCCAGAATTCATTCTGAATTCCCCAGGAATTCATTCTGAATTCCCCAGAATTCATTCTGAATTCCCAGAATTCATTCTGAATTCCCCAGGAATTCATTCTGAATTCCCCAGGAATTCATTCTGAATTCCCCAGGAATTCATTCTGAATTCCTCCAGGAATACATTCTGAATTCCCCACGGGAATTCATTCTGAAGTCCCCACGGGAATTGATTCTGAATTCCCTCGGAATTCATTCTGAATTCCCCCCGGAATTCATTCTGAATTCCCCCAAGAATTAAGCCTGAATTCCCCCAGGAATTCAATCTGAATTCCCCCAGGAATTCAATCTGAATTCCCCCATTCCCCCAGAATTCATTCTGAATTCCCCCAGGAATTCATTCTGAATTCCCCCAGAAATTCATTCTGAATTCCCCCAGAAATTCATTCTGATTTCCCCCAGGAATTCATTCTGAGTTCCCCAAGGAATGCATTCTGAATTCCCCAGAAATGCATTCTGAATTCCCCCAAAAAATAATTTTGAATTCCTCCAGGAATTCATTCTGAATTCCCCGAATAATTCATTCTGAATTCTTCCAGGAATTAATTCTGAATTCCCAGAATTCATTCTGAATTCCCAGAATTCATTCTGAATTCCCCAGAATTCATTCTGAATTCCCAGGAATTCATTCTGAATTCCAGGAATTCATTCTGAATTCCCAGAATTCATTCTGAATTCATTCTGAATTCATCCAGGAATTCATTCTTAATTCCTCCAGGAATTCATTCTGAATTCCTCTAGGAACTCATTCTGAATTCCTCCAGGAATTCATTCTTAATTCCCCTGGGAATTCATTCTTAATTCCCCTGGGAATTCATTCTGAATTCCCCCAAAAATTCTACAGGGAATTCATCCTGAATTCTTCTAGAAATTCATCCTGAATTCTTCAAGAAATTCACCCTGAATTCTTCAAGAAATTCATCCTGAATTTAAAAAAAATCATTCTGAATTCTCCAGAAATTTATACTGAATTCCCCAGGAATTTATTTTGAATTCCCCAGAATTCATTTGAATTCCCAGGAATTCATTCTGTATTCCCCCAGGATTTAATTCTGAATTCCTCCAGGAATTCATTCTGAATTCCTCCAGGAATTCATTCTGAATTCCCCCAGGAATTCATTCTGAATTCCCCCAGGAATTCATTCTGAATTCCCCCCGGGAATTCATTCTGAATTCCCCCAGGAATTCATTCTGAATTCCCCCAGGAATTCATTCTGAATTCCCCCCGGGAATTCATTCTGAATTCCCCCCGGGAATTCATTCTGAATTCCCCCCGGGAATTCATTCTGAATTCCCCCCGGGAATTCATTCTGAATTCCCCCCGGGAATTCATTCTGAATCATTCTGAATTCCCCGAATTCATTCTGAATTCCCCGAATTCATTCTGAATTCCCCAGAATTCATTCTGAATTCCCCAGGAATTCATTCTGAATTCCCCGAATTCATTCTGAATTCCCCGATTCATTCTGAATTCCCCAGATTCATTCTGAATTCCCAGAATTCATTCTGAATTCCGAATTCATTCTGAATTCCCCGAATTCATTCTGAATTCCCCAGAATTCATTCTGAATTCCCCCAGGAATTCATTCTGAATTCCCCCCGGGAATTCATTCTGAATTCCCCCCGGGAATTCATTCTGAATTCCCCCCGGGAATTCATTCTGAATTCCCCCCGGGAATTCATTCTGAATTCCCCCCGGGAATTCATTCTGAATTCCCCCCGGGAATTCATTCTGAATTCCCCCCGGGAATTCATTCTGAATTCCCCCCGGGAATTCATTCTGAATTCCCCCCGGGAATTCATTCTGAATTCCCCCCGGGAATTCATTCTGAATTCCCCCCGGGAATTCATTCTGAATTCCCCCCGGGAATTCATTCTGAATTCCCCAAGGAATTCATTCTGAATTCCCCAAGGAATTCATTCTGAATTTCCCACGGAATTCATCCTGAATTCCCCCAGGAATTCATTCTGAATTCCCCCTGGAATTAATTTTGAATTCCCCCAGGAATTCATTTTGAATTCCCCCAGGAATTCATTTTGAATTCCCCCAGGAATTCATTCTGAATTCACCCTGGAATTCATTCTGAAATCCCCCAGGAATTCATTCTGAATTCCCCCAGGAATTAATTCTGAATTCCCCCAGGAATTCATTCTGAATTCCCCCAGGAATTCATTTCGAATTCCCAGGAATTCATTTCGAATTCCCAAGGATTTCATTCTGAATTCCCCCAGGAATTCATTCTGAATTCCCCCAGGAATTCATTCTGAATTCATTCTGAATTCCTTCTGAATTCATTCTGAATTTCCCCAGGAATTCATTTTGAATTCCCTCAGGAATTCATTTTGAATGCTCCCAGGAATTCATTTTGAATTCCCCCAGGTATTCATTCTGAATTCCCCAGAATTCATTCTGAATTCCCCAGGAATTCATTCTGAATTCCCCAGAATTCATTCTGAATTCCCGGAATTCATTCTGAATTCCCAGGAATTCATTCTGAATTCCCAGGAATTCATTCTGAATTCCCCAGGAATTCATTCTGAATTCCCCAGGAATTCATTCTGAATTCATTCTGAATTCCCCGAATTCATTCTGGATTCCCCGAGATTCATTCTGAATTCCCCAGGAATTCATTCTGAATTTCCCCAGAATTCATTCTGAATTCCCCAGGAATTCATTCTGAATTCCAGTAATTAATTCTGAATTCTCCAGGAATTCATTCTGAATTCCCCCCGGAATTCATTATGATTTCCCCCCGGAATTCATTCTGAATTCCCCCCGGAATTCATTCTGAATTTCCCCCGGAATTCATTCTGAATTCCGCCCGGAATTCATTCTGAATTCCCCTCGGAATTCATTCTGAATTCCCCCCGGAATCAATTCCGAATTCCCCCCGGAATTCATTCTGAATTCATTCTGAATTCCCCCCGGAATTCATTTTGAATTCCCAGAATTCATTCTGAATTCCCCAGGAATTAATTCTGAATTCCCCAGGAATTAATTCTGAATTCCTCCAGGAATTCATTCTGAATTCCCAGAATTCATTCTGAATTCCCCAGGAATTCATTCTGAATTCCCAGGAATTCATTCTGAATTCCCAGAATTCATTCTGAATTCCCCAGGAATTCATTCTGAATTTCCCCAGGAATTCATTCTGAATTCCCCAGAATTCATTCTGAATTCCCAGGAATTCATTCTGAATTTCAGGAATTCATTCTGAATTCCCCAGGAATTCATTCTGAATTCCAGAATTCATTCTGAATTCCCCAGGAATTCATTCTGAATTCCCCAGAATTCATTCTGAATTCCCCAGGAATTCATTCTGAATTCCCAGAATTCATTCTGAATTCCCCAGGAATTAATTCTGAATTTCCAGGAATTCATTCTGAATTCCCAGAATTCATTCTGAATTCCCAGGAATTCATTCTGAATTCCCAGAATTCATTCTGAATTCCCCAGGAATTCATTCTGAATTCCCCAGGAATTCATTCTGAATTCCCAGGAATTCATTCTGAATTCCCAGGAATTCATTCTGAATTCCCCAGGAATTCATTCTGAATTCCCCAGAATTAATTCTGAATTCTCCAGGAATTCATTCTGAATTCCCCAGAATTCATTCTGAATTCCCCAGAATTCATTCTGAATTCCCCAGGAATTCATTCTGAATTCCCCCCGGAATTCATTCTGAATTCCCCCAGGAATTCATTCTGAATTCCCCCAGGAATTCATTCTGAATTCCCCCAGGAATTCATTCTGAATTCCCCCAGGAATTCATTCTGAATTCATTCTGAATTCCCCCCGGGAATTCATTCTGAATTCCCCCCGGGAATTCATTCTGAATTCCCCCAGGAATTCATTCTGAATTTCCCCAGGAATTCATTCTGAATTCCCCAGGAATTCATTTTGAATTCACCAAGGAACTCATTCTGAATTCCTCCAGGAATTCTACAGAGAATTCATTCTGAATTCTTCAAGAAATTCATCCTGAATTCTTCAAGGAATTCAACTTCAATCCTTCAAGGAATTTATCCTGAATTTAAAAAAAAAAATCATTCTGAATTCCTCCAGAAATTTATACTGAATTCCCCCAGGAATTTATTTTGAATTCCCCCAGGAATTCATTTTGAATTCCCCCAGGAATTCATTCTGTATTCCCCCAGGATTTAATTCTGAATTCCTCCAGGAATTCATTCTGAATTCTCCAGGAATTCATTCTGAATTCCCCAGGAATTCATTCTGAATTCCCCAGAATTCATTCTGAATTCCCCGGGAATTCATTCTGAATTCCCCGGGGTTCATTCTGAATTCCCCAGATTCATTCTGAATTCCAGGAATTCATTCTGAATTCCCCAGGGAATTCATTCTGAATTCCCCAGATTCATTCTGAATTCCCCGAATTCATTCTGAATTCCCCGAATTCATTCTGAATTCCCCGAATTCATTCTGAATTCCCAGGGTTCATTCTGAATTCCCAGAATTCATTCTGACTTCCCCAGAGATTCATCTAATTCCCCGAGATTCGTTTCTGAATTCCCCAGATTCATTCTGAGTCCCCAGAGATTCATTCTGAATTCCCCGGATTCATTCTGAATTCCCCGAGAATTCATTCTGAATTCCCCAGGAATTCATTCTGAATTCCCCGAATTCATTCTGAATTCCCAGAGATTCATTCTGAATTCCCGAATTCATTCTGAATTCCCCAGAATTCATTCTGAATTCCCCAGAATTCATTCTGAATTCCCCAGAAATTCATTCTGAATTCCCCGAATTCATTCTGAATTCCCCAGAATTCATTCTGAATTCCCCGGAATTCATTCTGAATTCCCCAGAATTCATTCTGAATTCCCGAATTCATTCTGAATTCCCAGAATTCATTCTGAATTCCCCGAGATTCATTCTGAATTCCCCAGAATTCATTCTGTGAATTCCCCAATTCATTCTGAATTCCCCCAGGAATTCATTCTGAATTTCCCACGGAATTCATCCTGAATTCCCCCAGGAATTCATTCTGAATTCCCCTGAATTAATTTTGAATTCCCCAGGAATTCATTTTGAATTCCCAGAATTCATTTTGAATTCCCCAGGAATTCATTCTGAATTCACCCTGGAATTCATTCTGAAATCCCCAGAATTCATTCTGAATTCCCCAGGAATTAATTCTGAATTCCCAGAATTCATTCTGAATTCCCAGAATTCATTCTGAATTCCCCGGGAATTCACTCTGGATTCCCTCAGGAATTCACTGTGAACTACCCCAGAAATTCATTCTGACTTCCCCCAAGAATTCATTCTGACTTCCCCAAGGAATTCATTCTGACTTTCCCCAGGAATTCATTCTGACTTCCCCCAGGAATTCCTTCTGACTTCCCCTAGGAATTAATTCTGAATTCCTCCAGGAATTCATTCTGACTTCCTCCAGGAATTCATTCTGAATTCATCCAGGAGTTCAATCTGAATTCCTCCAGGAATTCATTCTAGATTCTCCCAGAAATTCATTCTCAATTCCCCCAGGAATTCATTCTGAATTTCAGGAATTCATTCTGAATTCCCAGAATTCATTCTGAATTCCCCAGAATTCATTCTGAATTCATTCTGAATTCCCCAGAATTCATTCTGAATTTCCCCAGGAATTCATTCTGAATTCCCCACAGGAATTCATTCTGAATTTCCCCAGGAATTCATTCTGAATTCCCACAGGAATTCATTCTGAATTCCCACAGGAATTCATTCTGAATTTCCCCAGGAATTCATTCTGAATTTCCCCAGGAATTCATTCTGAATTTTCCCAGGAATTCATTCTGAATTTCCCAGGAATTAATTGTAAATTCCCCCAGGAATTCATTCTGAGTTCCCCCAGGAATTCATTCTGAATTCCCCCAGGAATTCATTCAGAATTCCCCCAGGAATTCATTCTGAATTCCCCCAGGAATTCATTCAGAATTACCCAGGAATTCATTCTGAATTCCCCAGGAATTCATTCTGAATTCCCCAGGAATTCATTCTGAATTCCCCAGGAATTCATTCTGAATTCCCCAGGAATTCATTCTGAATTCCCCAGGAATTCATTCTGAATTCCCCAGGAATTCATTCTGAATTCCCCAGGAATTCATTCTGAATTCCCCAGGAATTCATTATGAATTCCCCAGGAATTCATTATGAATTCCCCAGGAATTCATTATGAATTCCCCAGGAATTCATTCTGAATTCCCCCAGGAATTCATTCTGAATTCCCCCAGGAATTCATTCTCAATTCCCCCAGGAATTCATTCTGAATTCCACCAGGAATTCATTCTGAATTCCCCCAGGAATTAATTCTGAATTCCCCAGGAATTAATTCTGAATTCCCCAGGAATTAATTCTGAATTCCCCAGGAATTGATTTTGAATTCCCCAGGAATTCATTCTGAATTCCCCAGGAATTTTATTCTGAATTCCCCAGGAATTCGTTCTGAACTCCATAGGAATTCATTCTGAATTCCCCAGGAATTAATTCTGAATTCCCCAGGAATTAATTCTGAATTCCACCAGGAATTCATTCTGAATTCCACCAGGAATTCATTCTGAATTCCACCAGGAATTCATTCTGAATTCCACCAGGAATTCATTCTGAATTCCCAGAATTCATTCTGAATTCCCCAGGAATTCATTCTGAATTCCCCAGAATTTATTCTGAATTCCCTCAGGAATTCAATCTGAATTCCCCCCGGAATTCATTTTTAATTCCCCCAGAATTCATTCTAAATTCCCCCCGGAATTCATTCTGAATTCCCCCCGGAATTCATTCTGAAATCCCCAGGAATTAAGTCTAAATTCCCTTAGGAATTTATTCTGAATTCCCTCAGAAATTCATTCAGAATTCCCTCCGGAATTCATTCTGAATTCCCCCCGGAATTCATTTTTAATTCCCCCGGAATTCATTCTAAATTCCTCCGGAATTCATTCTGAATTCCCCCCGGAATTCACTCTGAATTCCCCCCGGAATTTATTCTGAATTCAGAATTCATTCTGAATTCCCCAGGAATTCATTCTGAATTCCCAGAATTCATTCTGAATTCCCCAGGAATTCTTTCTGAATTCCCCAGAATTCATTCTGAATTTCAGGAATTCATTCTGAATTCCCCAGAATTCATTCTGATTTCCCCAGGAATTTATTTTGAATTCCCCCAGGAATTCATTCTGAATTCCCCCAGGAATTCATTCTGAATTCCCCCAGGAATTAATTCTGAATTCCTCCAGGAATTCATTCTGAATTCCCCCAGGAATTCATTCTGAATTCCCCCAGGAATTCATTCTGAATTCCCCCAGGAATTCATTCTGAATTCCCCCAGGAATTCATTCTGAATTCATTCTGAATTCCCCCAGGAATTCATTCTGAATTCCCCCAGGAATTCATTCTGAATTCACCCAAGAAATCATTCTGAATTCGCCCCGGAATTCATTATGAATTCGCCTAGGAATTCTTTCTGAATTCTCCCAGGTATTCATTCCAAATTCGCCCAGGAATTCATTCTAAATTCGCCAAGGAAATCATTCTGAATTCCCCCAGGAATTTATTCTGAATTCCCCTAAGAATTCATTCTGAATTCCCCCAGGAATTCATTCTGAATTCCCCCAGGAATTCATTCTGAATTCCCCCAGGAATTCATTCTGAATTCCCCAGGATTCATTCTGAATTCCCCAGGAATTCATTCTGAATTCCCAGGAATTCATTCTGAATTCCCCAGGAATTAATTCTGAATTCCTCCAGAAATTCATTCTGAATTCCCAGAATTCATTCTGAATTTCAGGAATTCATTCTGAATTCCAGGAATTCATTCTGAATTTCCCAGGAATTAAATCTGATTTCCCCTAAGAATTCATCCTGAATCCCCCCAGGAATTCATTCTGAATTCATTCTGAATTCCCCAGAATTCATTCTGAATTCCCCCCGGGAATTCATTCTGAATTCCCCCCGGGAATTCATTCTGAATTCCCCCAGGAATTCATTCTGAATTTCCCACGGAATTCATCCTGAATTCCCCCAGGAATTCATTCTGAATTCCCCCTGGAATTAATTTTGAATTCCCCCAGGAATTCATTTTGAATTCCCCCACGAGTGCATTTTGAAGTCCCCCACGAATTCATGCCGAAATCCCCCCGGAATTATTTCTGAAATCCCCCAGGAATTAAGTCTAAATTCCCTCAGGAATTAATTCTGAATTCCCTCAGGAATTCATTCTGAATTCCCCCAGGAATTCATTCTGAATTCCCCCAGGAATTCATTCTGAATTCCCCCGGAATTCATTCTGAATTCACCAGGAATTCATTCTGAATTCCCAGGAATTAATTCTGAATTCCTCCAGGAATTTATTCTGAATTCCCCAGAATTCATTCTGAATTCCCAGAATTCATTCTGAATTCCCCAGGAATTCATTCTGAATTCCCAGGAATTCATTCTGAATTCCGCAAGAATTCATTCTGAATTCCCCAAGAATTCATTCTGAATTCCCCAAGAATTCATTCTGAATTCCCCAGGAATTCATTCTGAATTCCCCAGGAATTCATTCTGAATTCCCCCAGGAATTCATTCTGAATTCCCCCAGGAATTAATTCTGAATTCCTCCAGGAATTCATTCTGAATTCCCCCAGGAATTCATTCTGAATTCCCCCAGGAATTCATTCTGAATTTTCCCAGGAATTCATTCTGAATTCATTCTGAATTCCCCCAGGAATTCATTCTGAATTCCCCCCGGGAATTCATTCTGAATTCCCCCCGGGAATTCATTCTGAATTCCCCCAGGAATTCATTCTGAATTTCCCACGGAATTCATCCTGAATTCCCCCAGGAATTCATTCTGAATTCCCCCTGGAATTAATTTTGAATTCCCCCAGGAATTCATTTTGAATTCCCCCAGGAATTCATTTTGAATTCCCCCAGGAATTCATTCTGAATTCACCCTGGAATTCATTCTGAAATCCCCCAGGAATTCATTCTGAATTCCTCCAGGAATTTATTCCGAATTTCCCTAGGAATTTATTCTGAATTCCCTCAGGAATTCCCCCAGGAATTCATTCTGACTTCCTCCACGAATTCATTCTGAGCTCTCCCAGGAATTCATTATGAATTCCCCCAGGAATTTATTGTATATTCCCTCATTTTCAATTATTTAAGGAATTCATCCTGAATTTTTCAAGAAATTCATTCTGAATTCCTCCACAAATTCATTCTGAACTCCCCCAGGAATTCATTCTGAATTCCCCTAGGAATTCATCCTGAATCCTTCTCTTCCTAAAGTTCCTTTTTGGAGCTCCTCCAACAATTGATCCCGGATTTGTTCCAGTAATTCTTCGTAGAGCTCCTTATGGAGTTTCTTCAAAAGTTCATCTTCCAGAAACTTATCATGGAGTTACTCCAGGAATTCTTGGAATAACTCACGCCTGTTGGATTTCAGAATTAATGGGGGAATTGGGGGAATTTAAAATGAATTCCTGGAAAAACTCAGAATGAATTTCTGGAGGATTTTGGGGTGAATGTAGAATTTTAAGAAATTCATCTATTTCTCTAAGAGGTTCCTCCGGAAACTGCTCTAGGAATTATTCTTGGACTTTCTCCAAATATTCCTACAGGAATTCCTGAAGAAACTTCTTATGGAAATCCTCCTGGAACTACTTTTGGATTTGCTGCAGGAATTCACATATTTTTCCTGGAATTCCTTCAGGTATTCATCAACGAATTCCTGTGGAAATTACTTCAACAATATCTCCCAGGAACTCCTTTCAGAATTCTACTAGGTTTCAGGAGCATCGCTGAAAAATCCTCCAGTATCTTCAATGGAAATCCTTTCAAAAATTCAACGGAAAATTCTTTAGTATCTTCACTGGAACCTTCCTGTCTCAATAGCATGATTTCCCCATAACTTCAAAAGGAACAACCCCAGATCATCAGAACTAATAATGAATTCCCCAGAATTCTAGAAGGAACCCCTAGAATGTACTCAGAACTACATGTAAGATGTATATCAATGATTTTCTAAAATTACTTCAGGATTTTCGAGAATTCTTGTAGAAGTTTTTTGAATTTAACATTTTCCGAAATTTACAGCACAGACAAACAGGCGTAACAGTTTGAACATTTTTCAGAAAAATCCATCGCCCAACTTCTTTACCACCATCTTGCGAGCATGTTGCACGAAACAATGCTTCGTATGACATTGTCACCAGAAGGCGCTGGAGTGAAATGTCAAACTCGTAGGATTACGACGCTAGCGCCTCTAGTTGTGAAACGCGCAATCGATCAAATTTAATTTGGTCGTTGAAGTTATGGTCGATGGAAATTTCTCTAGTGTTACGTCTGTTTGTCTGTGTTTCCAGTGTCTTCAGTTTTTTTGGGGAGTTTTTGAGATAGGTTAGCTCGAAGAAAAGTTTAATGAAAATCCAGTGAATTTTTGGTGGAATGAATTCCGAATTCGCGTGATGGTACTAAACGTAAGGTTACGATGGCATTGGTTACAAAGGTTCGTTCTGCTATTAAAATGATGCCCCCTGAAAGGAACTATTGGACTCTATTATGGCCTGAGGTAAACAACTCTTGTATGCAAGCTATTTATACTTTTCAATTATATACTTTACTAACAGATTGGTGATTGGACCCTGTTCCTGCGTTGCCCGGGATCGCTTGCTTTGTAAATGTCAAATATTGCAGTAACGCACTTTTAATTTCTTCACAATTCATCAACTTTTAGCATATTATTGATTTTTGAACTATCCCCGTACAAAAAAATATTGTTTTTCTACATATAAACACAGCCCATTGAAGAACGAATCGAGCCGTGCATAATCGGTTCATCCATTCATGAGTTATATTGCCTCAAAGGAAATGTCAGGGGTCTGCGAAGCGGCCATGTTTTTGATGCCAGCATCAAAATCATCGATTAATTTAACACGAAGACGTAATCATAGTCATCGAAAACCTCCCATTGAAAATATGTTACAAATATCGTGATATTTTGGCGAAGTAAAGCGCTTGGTGCCGATTGAAATATGAAAATTTATTAAAGGCATCAATATTCTTGTTCAAACACACCTCGCATTCATACTTTCGCACAAGTTCTCGAAAAATGGTGAAAAATATTTACGTCTATTTGGAAAAAATCAGTTCGGAATAATGGTTTGTTTACAAAATAGAATTGTCAGTGGGAAACCCAATTTCAATAGAACAATGGGAAACTCAAAGATGTTGGCTATTGTCAAACGTAGGGGGTAGGATTGGGGGTGCCAGATACCTGGGAAATGTAAACTCATGTTTATATATAGAAAGAAAAAAATAAAGAAGAATAGAAGAAAGAACAGAAGTAGATTATACATTTTCGCCGGGGATATTATAAGGCTAATATTTCGAGAATTTGTTTAAAAAATCATCTGGAGTAAATTTTAGTAAAAAATTCCGAGCAATTTTTGAAGAAACTCCGGGAGGAATTTCTAAAGAATCTAGTTTTATCCTAACGATTTATTTGAATAATGTCCGAAGGATCAATTTCCGTGCGATTGTTTTGCTTTCCTCAACAGCTGACAAAAAATTGTATTTGAATGGTTTTTTACCTTTTCCCATTAAATTATATCACTTCTTGTATATGGTGTTCGGTATAATAGCAGCAAAAGCCGATTTTCATATAAAATAGGTAGCCAACTTTGACATGCTGTAACTTTGTTCCCCGATGATCGATTGAGCTGAAATTTTAGCAGTGAACTACAAATATGTTGAAATTGACATAGACGTAACATCACATTTATTGAACAGCTTGTTGAAAAATGACATACTAGGTCAAATTGTTCGAAATAATAGCAGTGCTTATTTTTGATATATTGGCCAATTTCAATGTCATATTCCACATTCACTTACAATCAAGTTAGTTGGGCTTATTCTACGAGTCGAGTGACGTGAGGTGAGTCGATTTTAGCAATTCTCACGTTAGGTGACCATGTTATTCAAATGAGACTATACGACTCTTCTCACTTCATTCGAGCAATCTCACGTCACTCCACTCGTAGAATAAGCCCAAGTAACTATTCATTCAATTGTTCCCCAGATATTTACAAAACAAAAACTGTTGTTTTGCATATTAAATCGTCAAAAAGGAAATCTAAACTCATTTTTATTCAAATACATATCATTTTTTATTTTATTATAATTATTTATTCAAACTAAGTCCGAAGTGGCTTGTGCGGTATATAAGTATTATTCTCCATTGGCTCGGTCCATGGCTACACGTCGCCAACCACGCAGTCTACGGAGGGTCCGCAAGTCATCTTCCACCTGATCGATCCACCTTGCCCGCTGCGCATCTCGTTTTCTTGTGCCCGTCGGATCGTTGTCGAGAACCATTTCACCGGGTTACTGTCCTACATTCTGGCTGCGTTCCCGGCCCACCGCAGTCGTCCGATTTTCGCGATGTGAACGATGGTAATAGATATCAACAGTTGTTATTACTATCTATAGATAAATTATAATTAAATCAAACTTATAACATTGTTATAGGTTTGATTTAATTTTGTATTATCGTCCTGGTCGGTTGGTCGGTCCCAGTTTCAATATATTCATTATCTTGTCTACTCACATTATAGTTTAATTCCAACCCCATACGATGTGGCATATGACAAGTTTTGGTCTGGTTCGTTGAACATTTTGATGAGACATATTGACATAATATGAACATATGTCAAGCAGTGGCGTAGCCAGAAAATTGGTCTGGGGGGGGTTTCTTGAATATTTTTTTTTTCGAAAAAAAAAATTTCTTCCCAAAATTTTGTCTCTGGGGGGGGGGTGGTTTAAACCCAAAACCACCCCCGTGGCTACGCCACTGATGTCAAGTTTTGTCAAGTCAACTGACTTTATGTTAGATACCTTGCTGAACAGTATTTCGGTTATTTAAGGTCTATTTGGATGAACATTAGATGCATAAGTCAGTACTGCTAGTTTTCGTGATCGTTATGTGAAAGCGAAAACAGTTGCTTTTTCATTTTCAAGAGACCAATTGAAAATGTAGCGGGTTCTCGGTCACCTGTCACATTACAAGCAGTCATGATGGGAATGGCTTCGTTTTGAAATCTAATTTTTTAAATAGTTTTGATAGATCTGTGCAAATAACCATGACTAGCCGAGAAAATGATTATATTGTTCCTTGTTTTCGAGTTAGAAGTAACATTATTGAAGAATAAATAGCATATTCACAATAGTTTGTTGCGCTTTCTTTGAATATAAATCCGTGAAAATTTAGCGGCATTCCTTCCACTGTTTTTGTTTTCTTTGAAAGGAAGAGAGAATAGAATGTAAATATCGCATGACCTCTTTCAATGAAAATGAAAATCTCAGTACTGGCATAAGTATTAGGGGGAATGACGGCTTTGGCAGGTTTTGTTCTATTATTGGCAGGGGTTTTTTTATGACTGACTATGCTCAAATTTGGCCTAAGCATTCTTTGCGTATCAAAGAATATTGTGGCCAAATTTCATAAAATTCGGTCGACAAAAACCCCCCTGCCAATAATAGAACAAAACCTGCCAAAGCCGTCATTCCTCCTACATTGCTACCGGCGCTTCAAATCACGTGATGAACATGTTTTGTTCAAGGCGGTCACAGTAACAAAATTTTCATTCTTGACAGCAAGCAAACAAAAGAAAAACCGAGGTACTGATCAAGATGAATACACCACTAGGTGTTCCAATCTGCCATATTCACGATTCAGTCATCTTGTATTTTAGTATGGGCGAGTTTGCAAGTTTTAGTTTAGCCAGCTAGTTTGTTTACGTCTTGCACTGGAAATAATTTTTCACCCTACCTTCTTCTCTTCCATAAATTTGGCAGATTGGAACACCTAGTTGTGTATTCATCTTGGTACTGCCCAATCCCTTTATGTGCTTTGTGCTTTATGTAGAATCGGGGTTACTATGGTAAAATTCTAGGTTGAATCATGCTGACACTGCCGAGACCTTGGCCGAGACTGAACTTGCTTTCAACCACTGAACAGGCTGCGCAAACCCGAAGCTGTTACTTTCATAGAAGAACTGTCAATTGACGGTAAAGTCAGCTGATTTTAAACGTTTCGTAAAAAGACCCATGGAATAACAGTGCCTAAAGCGTTCTAATAATATTTAAAGGGGAGCAGAATGGATACGTTTGCGTGCGTTTTGACAGTTTTCCCATGGCAAAACTGTCAAAACGCACGCAAACGTATCCATTCTGCTCAGCTCTTTATGCTTCGATTGTATAACACTTACTGTGATTTCCTTACATCAAAGCAAGTCTACCTCTGCCCTGTCCCAGAAATCAACCAAAACAGGAAGAAGCAATATCGAATCTCGATCATTGCGTAATAACCGTGCGCCGAGTTAATTGCTTCCTCAGTGAGGTTACGCTCTGACCTGACCGTAAACTCACCATGCATCCCATTATCTAATCTTTGCCCATCCCAGCGAACTTCCATCATTCTCACCGACACGGCCAGTTGTTGATGGTTCACAGTTTCTGATCGTCAGCTCATCGAGAAAATTTTCTCATCCATTTCGGTTCCCTTCTGAGAAAACGCGATCACTAATTCTCTATATTCAACAATAGATTATTTAATTGAACCATGAATTCCTTCTGTTGTTCAGTTCCCAAATATCAATAAAGCCAAATTGATTCTAATGAAAAATGAAAACGCGAGAAAATCAGCTGTAAAGCTTAGGATCACTCACCGGACCTTATCAAGTCCACTTTTCAGGCTATGCTCGAGGGATGCTTCACCAAAACATATGCAAGTACAAAATGTATCAATGCAATAGGTCCCAGCCGATAAGTCCAATAAGCAGCAGCTAAACACCTGATATTCGATCGATCCAAATGAAACCCGTAATTTTCGTTTCATTCACAGAAACTCTAGTAGATCTAGTGCGGAGGAAGCACGGGAACTGAAAAGCTCCAACGGAGAAGACCTACTACGACAAGCGCACAAGGGAAACCCAAGCAAAACGAATTGAACCCCAAAGTGTTTGGGAAATAATAGTTCAATTAAAAATTAAAGCAATTTTTCTATAATCGAATATTTCGATCCAATAATTTATTGATTTGTGGTTGCTCTCGCGATTCGGCGCGGTTTTCTTTCCCCAGGGGGTCTCG
>NW_026942045.1:0-9395 GCF_024139115.2 Armigeres subalbatus
TTTAAATGAGAAGGAACTTCGGGGGAAGCTGGAACAAGAAAAGCAGTTTATCGCACGCAAGCATGAACTGCTAAATGAGAAGGACAGTGATGAAGGGAACAGTATGCGGAATAGTCAGAGGAGTTCGAAACGCACTGAAGATTGGGTACGGCAGACGAAGACAACCGAGAATTCCGGTCAGGTAATCGTAGGACAGATACCTGTGTCGTCATCTATGAATGCTGATCTGTCAGAAAAGGCGCTCTCCGCAATTCAGCAGGTAGTACATCCTTCCTCAACTCCGCTGCGGGTTCCATCCGTCATTTCTCAACTCGTAGGTGATGGTAGAGTAGCTGCGGGATCAGAGGTGAAGTCGATCCCAATGACCTTGGAAAGCATCAGCATCGAGTCTGAAGATTCCCTTGAAGGTGCCGTCGGAGGAGACGAGAAAAAGCAAGCTAAAAACAAGGATTTGAATGATGTGCCATTCGTTAATCTTCAGCCTTACGCGAATCTTCTAAAGGTTGAAGAAATCGCGCCAAGTGTTGGTGCAGTGCCAAAAATTAATCGCATTGGAGCACATTGCTACAAACGTTGGAGTATCGAGACAAGCGAGCTCCGTAAGCAGAATGCCCTCCAACGACAAGCGGAAGCGGAACATGGATCCATCCAGGAGTTAGTGGCAAAGCACCAGGTGGATATCAACATAAGAAGGAAGCGCGAAATCGAACTTGTAAACAGGATCAATAGTTTACAACGGCAGTACGCCACTGAGTTGAAGCTAGTACGTGAATCGGAAGCAGGTTTGCGTACTGAGCTCAATCAACGAGATCGTGAACGAGCAGCACTGCACGTCCAGGTTGAAACCCTAGAGAAACTGCTCATCGAAGAGAAGAATCGTAGACGCACTTCGGAGGAAGATTTGCGGGATCAACTCAACCGAACTAACAGGGAACTCACATCGGTTCAACTTCAACTGACAGAACTGGAGAACGAAATTCAGTGTCTGCGCGGAACGGAGCAGCAACTACAATCCCAGATAGCGGCGGGTCGCCAGCGCGAGTATGAGGCGGACCGTCTGCAGAAAGAAGCAGTTACAGAGTATTGGGACTTACACGACGAGGTCCAACGGCTTATTACCCGCAATCAGGATCGGCCTACAGATGGCGGTATCTCTCCCCCATTACCTCCTCCACCTGCATCCAGCTATGGGAAAACTCACTCACTCACACGAACCACACACATTTTAAATCCCTATCCATCAGCGAACACGCGATTGCAAAACGAATGCTACTCAACCCAACAGCGAACCAACAACCGATTCATACCTACTGAGTGCCCCCCAGCAGGGAGAAGTGAAACCAAAAATAGTACGAAAAGAAATCGAGAGATGAGAGTGAACCGATGTGTAGTGAGTGCAACAGAAAACACTGAGTTGGACTCAGAAGATTGATTCAATTTAGACTCAATGATTCGTTTTGCGGCCTGATTCTTTCTGCCGAATCCTCACTCACCACTCAATTGCGATTCCATTCGTTTACGAACCAAATGTAAACAAATACTCGGCTATGCATCATTTGCTATCTGTGGGAAAGATTCGGTGATGAATTTTGTTTGTTTGTTTTTTGGCATGATTCGTTGCTAACTGAAGCCAAACGGCAGACAATCGAATTTGAAAGTTTTGGAAGGGCTCGTGTACAGTTGCCTAATTTGCGATTGTGTGTAGATGTGAGTGAAAGATTGAACCGATTTTTCCCATACCTGCCTGCATCATGGTTAGAACACTCTAATTCATTCAATAAAGAAAGTGTTTCTTCGTTTCCCCCACCTCCTCTACTGACTTCGGCTGATGATGGTGTGCATCATGATCTACAGGGCTTCGTGGCACAATATGGTGTGCCTGAGGGTGTTAGAATAATGAACATGCCAGCTCCTATTCCTCCTATTTCAAATATATCGCGCTCTATACCAGGAATTCAACCGAATCAGTTTACTCATTCGCTCGTGGCAACTCAACTTGGACCATCGCCTCAACAGTTAGCTGCTAGACAGGTCGTCACAAGGGAACTACCAACTTTCTCTGGAGATCCGATTGATTGGCCACTGTTTATAAGCAGCTACCAGCACTCTACGGATACCTGCGGGTACACCAACTCTGAAAACCTTTTGCGCCTTCAAAGGAGTCTAAGAGGTAGTGCCAAGGAAGTAGTCAACAGTTCTTTGCTCCACCCGACATTCATGTCAGTCAAGTAATGTCCACTTCACAGTAACTGTATGGCCGCCCGGAACAAATTGTTAACAATATAATCGCCAAGGTTCGGGCCACACCTCCACCGAAACCTGATCGGTTGGAGAAACTTCGGCTTGGTGGTGCAGAATCTTTGCGGGCATCTCAAAGCAGTCGGAATGGAGAGGCATTTAGTAAACCCGATCTTGTTACAGGAACTGGTGGACAAGCTACCGGCGGCGGTGAAGTTTAGTTGGGCTCTCTATCAAGAACAAATTGCAGTGGTGGATCTAAAGCGACTGGCTAGGATTTCATCTGCTGCAAGCGGGGTCACGCTGCTTACGAATGTTCCACAGAGTTGTCAGGGAAGAGAAAAATCGACAGAAGGAAAGATCGTTCTTAAACACGCACGTGTACGCTGACAAGTCGAAAGCGAGTTTTCGCGAAGAGATGGAGAAAACTGAAACTGATGGTGGAAAGGTGAAGGAAAGGGTAAGCAGAGCGAACAGTACCAGATTGTGTCCCGTTTGTAACATCGACAGTCATCGAATCGAAAACTGCCAGCCGTTCAAAGGATTAGATTTGGATGGCAGATGGAAGGCGGTGAAGACAAACAAATTGTGTGCACATTGCCTTACGTCACACGCACGATGGCCTTGCAAAGGGGAGGTTTGTGGAATCAACAACTGTCCGAAACGACACCACCGTTTACTTCACTTTGAGCCACCGAATATCTCCATCTCCACTACCAATGCGGTGGTTTCTATCCATCGTCAGTTGTCGTCGTCTATGCTCTTCCGCATTCTCCCGGTTACTTTGTACGGGACAAGGGACTTTGGCGATATCCGAGGTCGGTGGAAACAAACGGTACAAATTATCAGAGGTGTATACCGTCGAAAACCTTGGTATGCCGCAACAGTCGACTGACTGTGAAGAACTAGCAAAACGTTTCAAGCATTTGAGCAAGCTTCCAGTGAAGAGTTTTAAGTCTGCAGTACCAGGTATCCTGATTGGACAGAGCAATAGCCATTTACTAGCCACGTTGAAACTGCGCAAGCTGACTGACCCCATAGCAACGAGGACCAGAATCGGATGGACAGTGTGTGGAAGTCTACGAAAAACAAAAGCGAACACGATGCATACGCAACTCCATATTTGTGTCGTGACGCCTGAAGATGACCTCCATGAGTACGTTCGTCGCTTTTTCGATATCGAGAGTCTGGGTGTAGCTGTTGTGCCAAACGTGAAAGGTGTGTGTCGCGTCCGAAGCTTCCAGTTCCCGCTTTCCTGCTACTAGAGCGGATACTGCCTCCGATAGCGACCCAAAAGGCAGAGCAACGAGACATCAATATCCTGCAAGCAACCACACGTCGGGTGAACGATGAGAAGTTCGAGACAGGCCTGCTCTGGAAACATGATTACGTGGAGCTTCCAGATAGCCGGCCGATGGCAGAACGACGCTTCAAGTGCCTGGAAAAGCGTTTAGCTAAGGACTCGGTGCTTTACGACAATGTACGACGGCAAATAGCGGATTTTCAGATCAAGGGTTACATACATGAGGCTACAGTGAAGGAAGTCGAAGGATTCGACCTGTGGCGCACATGGTTCTTGCCGATTGGAGTCGTTGTGAATGAAAAAAAGCCTGGAAAAGTTCTAGTGATCTGGGACGCAGCGGCGAAGATTGATGGCGTATCATTGAACAGTATGTTGCTCAAGGGTCCTGATCTGCTGACACCGTTATTGTCTGTAATGTTCCCATATCGAGAGCGTCAAGTTGCCGTATCAGCAGACATCAAAGAAATGTTTCTGCAAATTTCGATTCGTCAAGAAGATCGCAGCGCACTATTATTTCCCTATAGAGATTCTCCGGAGCATCCAATGAGTACCATGGTCTCTGACGTGGCAATATTTGGAGCGGCATGCTCTCAGGCGAACTCGCAGTACATCAAGAATTTGAATGCAGCTGAACAAGAAGCTGAGCTTGCACGCGGAGCTGATGCAGTCAGGAAGAGACACTATGTGGACGACTACGTAGACAGTTTTGATACGGTGAAGGAAGCGGTTGAAGTAGCGAAGGAAGTGAAGTGATCGAGGTGCACCGACGAGCAGGATTCCATATTCGTAACTGGATGTCGAGTGACGGAAAAGTCCTAGACAATCTAGGTGAAGTAAATCCAGAACCGATTAAAGCCATGCTGTCGGATAAAGAGATTGGATTCGACCGAGTGTTGGGGATGGCGTGGATTCAAAAGGAGGATGAGTTCACGTTTTCACTGCAGTTCGACGAGAAAGTACGTGATCAACTAGACTGGTCATGAGGTCATGAGCATTTACGATTGTATTTAATTCATGGAAAAATCCTTATACAAGATGTGTGGCGAAGCAAGACAGAATGGGAGATTCCAGAGGACATAGGCGAGCGTTGGAAAGATTGGATAATAGTTTTAAAGAAGATATGTGAATTGCGTATACCTCGGTGCTGTTTTCCACAAAGCTTCAAGACACTGGAGCTACATGTGTTTGTCTTTGCAAGCGCTCAGGCATTCGCAACGGATGGCGGCATTGCTAGGAGCTCGCTTACGAAGAACGATAGAGAAAAATCACACTTTGAAGATTCAGAAGACGTACTTCTGGAGCGACTCATCAACGGTGTGTTCGTGGATAGCGTCGATATCGGCAGTTTATCGCCTTCATAGTTGACGAAATACTGAGCCTCACAAAGATAGAGGAATGGCAGTGGATTTCCACGAAGATCAACGTTGCAGATGAAGCTACAAAGTGGGGAAAAGGTCCATCATGTAATGTTGACAGCCGCTGGTTTCATGGTCCGAAATTTCTCTACGGCAGCGGAACTAATATTGTTCGATGAATCCGGAAGAAGATAAGGATGAAAGTGACACTGAATTACGTGAAGCCTACATATTTAGCCATCATATCAAACAACCAATGGTGAACGTGACAAGATTTTCACGGTTCGAGAGAATGTTGCGTTCCGTGGCATATTTTCATCATTTCGTGGACAGTTTGAGAAACTCAAAGTATAGTCGTTCTACAGATAAAATCGGAGTGACCTGTGCGGAAATCCAAAAAGCCGAGAGAACGCTGTGGACGATGGTTCAATCCGAGGTGTTTCCTGAAGAAGTTGCGGTTCTCAAGCGGAACTTGAATCGAAGCAGTGATCAACAGAAGAAAATAGAGACCTCAAGTTGTCTGGTAAAGCAGTCACCATTTGCCGACGAATATGGGGTGTTGCGGGTAGGCAGCAGAGCTTCTGCCGCACATGTACTAGTATACGATGCAAAGTACCCTATTATCCTGCCAAGAAGCCATCGTTTAACTGAACTGCTATTCTGCCCATGATTTCATAGTTGACGTAACAACCAGCACCATCGATGTTGGGAAAACGCATTTTTATTAATTTTACCCAAATCATCATATCAATCAACAAAATACATGAACTAATCTGTCTAAATGGACAATATTAGTAGTTATTTGAAGGCCGCGGGGAATTAATTATCATTCCTTTGATTGAAGTGGCCGAAATATGCATACGACAGTTTATGCGATCAAACAATCGTTTTGTGAAATGTTTGTTCCCATAACATGGCGTACAAACCAGGCTACTACGTGTGGTTATATAGCGCTTAAGAATAATTGTAGTTAGTTCCAAAGATTTATTGATCACTTGTCATAAGACGAGTTTGTACAATCCCATTTAATTCCACCACTTAATTGTACCTTGACAGATACGTATTTCGACCTCAACAGTAAGGTCGTCTTCAGTGTCTCGTACTTGACTCGACTTAAGTCAAACTCGTCTTATGACAAGTGAAGACATTCCACTAAAAAGCTCAACATAATTTTCTTAAGATTTATTGATTGAAGAAGGGAAATTTTTTGAAAAGTTCGAGTTTCCGGGAAAGGTTTTTTCGGATAGCTCTTTCCGTGAAAATTAAAATTATGTGGTAAAGATAAAATTATGTGTGGAAGAGTTCGTGTTGCAAAGAATTTAATCAGTACGGCACGGGGATTTTTGCACTATTACAGCATTAGAGTGGTTCTGTAACAAGTGTGCAGTAACCGTTTTCATGCATTGGCCAAAGCTCTCGTTCCAACCAAATTTTAAGCAAAAATGGTTCCAATCCCTATTTTAAAATACCCGAGTAGACGAGGATTAGAAGTAAATCAATCGTGATTAGATTGCAAAATGAGATATGGGTCTGATTTATATGTAGGATATAAAAGCACAAAATATCAGACGACAATATCCAAATTTGCTCTGAAATATCATGAGGTTATCAGTTAATGTTTTTTGGAAGAAGGGATTAATATCTCGAGCTATTAGTTTGTTTTTATCCATAACACATCTGGATATTTAAATAACACTCCGGTGCGTTTTTTCTTGATATGTTTGCCTGCTCTTTTGAATCTTACATCAAAGTCCATACCATGTTTTATAATTCAGTTCTGTCCGGGAAAGGTAATGAAAAACATGAATAAGAATTGCATTGCAATTGTAAAAACAAAAATAACAGCCGTGGAATATATTAGGATCCTTCCCGGTAAATGTGCTCAAAATATACATACCAATATTATCAAGCTGAGGTACACATAAAAAGCCATTCAACACGCACTAATTCTTATGTGTTAAGTCCTCAGTGGCAGACCTTTCCTGCCACGCAAAAAATGAAGCTAGATTTTGGTTCTGATAAGCACTTCTAGAAAATACCCATAAATTACTACACTTTAGAGGAGGAATGTAAATTCAGATAAGTGTGATTTCACATACACAATTTTGATATGCTTCAAAAAAAAGTGTGACACAAACAGCTAATCATTGCGTTACATAATTATTGGATTTTCATTCTTTTTTTATATTATACTTCCCTTGAATTATCGCGATTGTCTTAAATAAAAACTTTTGGCGACAATATTTAGCAAACAAACATTATTTTATTGATTCAAAAGAATGTAAACGTTTATCTCCAGAGCTACACCTCGATGAATGAAAGCTTATTTTGTCGGATTATACCGTGGATTTCACAAGAAATGCTTGCTTTAGCAGGAACTTGCTTATTTATTTTTGATTACAAAATCAGTTACGCCCAAATCATAAAGTAGTCCTGAAATACGACAACGTAAAACTAAAACCTATTTTGTGCTTAATTAGTGGATTGTGAATGTCGAAAAAATATGAGACAGGTTTTTACTCCATATTGCAGCAAGTAATGGAGGTACGTCAACTTTTGCGATCAAATGACCATTTTTCCAAAAACAACTATCGCCATAACTCGAATGTTTCCGAACAAAACATGAATATTTTTTCATGGAGCATATGTATAATCGTACGAAAAATCCATATCTGCAAAAAAGTGTGTTTTGGTCATTTTGGCTTATACGTCAACTATGTGATCATGGGCAGTATTGGACTTCTATCATCGGAAATACGGCCATGCTAATGATGAAACCGTAGTTAACGAAGTTCGAAGTTCGACTTACAAGAAAACGCTGCATGTGGTGCCGCGTGTACAAGTCTGTTCCTGTTCCTCTAAAGATGGGTCCGCTTCCAGCGGTGCGATTAGAACCGAACGTACGCCCGTTTACATACGTTGGCGTTGATATTTTTGGACCGTATTTTGTGAAAGTGGGACGAAGTGCAGTGAAGCGATGGGTTTGTCTATTCACTTGCCTCACGGTCAGGGCCATTCACCTCGAAGTAGTTGCCAGTTTATCCACCGATGCATGCAAGAAGGCGATCAGAAGGTTCATTGCACGGCGAGGATCGCCTCGGGAAATTTACTCCGACAATGGTACGAATTTTGTAGGAGCGAGCCGGGATCTTCAGGATGCGATCAACAGGATTCACAACGAGCTGGGGAGCACATTTACAAATTCCTAAACTCAATGGCGGTTTAACCCATCCGCTGCTCCTCATATGGGAGGTTGTTGGGAAAGAATGGTCCGCGCCGTGAAGTCGGCACTAGGGTCTATTCCGGTAGAGCGAAAATTAGATGACGAGTCGTTTGCAACGGTATTAGCAGAGGCGGAAAGCATGGTCAATTCTAGGCCGTTGACGTTCATTCCACTAGAAACAGCCAGTCAGGAATCTTTGACACCTAATCACTTTTTGTTGTTGAGTTCTGATGGCGTGCGGGAACCGGAGAAGCTACCGACGGATGCAGGAACGGCGTTGAGGTGCAGTTGGAACATGGTTAAACATACATTAGACAATTTTTGGCGTCGTTGGGTGGTAGAATACCTGTGGTAGCCGAACTCGTCAACTATTCAATCAGTCGAAACGTATTGATAGACTACGGCCGCACAGTACGAAAGACGCGAGAAGACTAGTCGTAGATGGAGGATCGGTAGACTACTCAACTGACTCGCCATAGAGCACATTGGTGTTAGTGATATCATATAATCGTTCAATATAGAATAGAGTAGGTTATCCATAGCAGCGTCTACCACATCCCCTCTTTTTACTATTTTTTTTAGAGATTTATTATTTCAAAAATAATTAAATATATTGGTTAGATACATTAAGAATGAAATGTTACTTATCTTTACGGACTGAATCTGACTGCAGGTCTGACTGTGCGCAGCGAACGCCTTGTTGGTTCTGGTGGAGGTGCCACACTCACAGGGCTTTCTGGATGAGATGACTCTGCTAGATGATTAGCTTCTAATAGCTGCCTGGTATGCGAAGCTTTTTCCCCCGACTCCACAGGTCCCCCGATATCAGCATCCGATGATCCGTTCCATTTCTTAAGATGTGAAATATTTCTATCGAATTGTTTTCCTGAGCTATTGGACTGCACAGTTACGTTTGAACCATTTCGGCCTAATACTGTAAACTTCTCATTCAGGAAGGGCGTAGCTAACTTATTCGACGGAAGAAGGTTTTTCATGAGAACAGTATCACCTGTGGAGATGTCGTTGGGTTTAGCTCTTCTTCTAGTATCCTCTCTCTCTTTCTGCTGGATCTTTTTAGCCATGTCTTGGTCTCTGAAATCAGTGCTTGGGGGTACTGTTTCAAGGTCATCTACCTGGGGCAATTTGGATCGTAATTTTCTTCCCTGCAGCAGTTCGCTTGGAGCTTTTCCGGTTATGGTATGTGGCGTATTGTTGTACAAATTCAAATAATGTTCAAGTTCGGCTTTCCAGTTGTCATGTAAAGCGTGGGCGATTT
>NW_026942046.1:0-1000 GCF_024139115.2 Armigeres subalbatus
TTGACGTGACACCGCTTCTCTTGTTCAGCCGCCCGCTACGGGTCAGACGCTGTTTTGGGTCGCCCCTAACATGGGGAACAGACGCACATGTAGGTTTGATTAAAGTCCCCCCACTCCAGGACTAAGATACAAGATTTAGTGATTAAGATTCAATAACATTACCAAAATGGACGATTTTGGCTTGATCTGTGTCAATGTTTAACGCTTTCATGAGGGCATCACTACAGGTTGGACTACGGGCTCAAAATACTGGGTTTTATAATGTACAAGAAAAGCACCATCACCGCTAGGTGGATCAATCGAGGGAGTTTTGTTATACTTTCCCTTTTTTATTGTCTCTCCTATGAGGCATTACCGTGCTATCGCTCATTTCACGGGCCAACGCACTTCGGGATAATTGCGCTCGGTGTAATGACATTCAGGCTTCAGTGTCAAACTCGTGGTGTCGTTCCGGTCCTTCTTTATGTCATTTCCATCGTCATCGTCTTGTCGAGGAAAAACCGATTAAAGCTGTACCAACAAATGCCCCCGCAATGCAATCCCAAACCCTATCCCAATTTAAATCCTAAGATCCTGTCCCGAAGACATCGACGGTCGGTCAGCGGCGCCTTTCGAACAACAACATTTCCCAACACCTTTCGCTTTACGCCTCGGGCTCCGGTATGACGACACCCTGTGGATGTGGATGGGCTTGTGTGCCTTTCTTAAGCCCTGAAGGGATGATTCGCTTCCAACATCCGGAGCCTCTACTCTCTCAGGGGAAGATAAAGAACTCATCAGGCGGAAGATGTCCCTCTCTAAGCTGTAGAAGGCAGTCATGCAGAAAAGCTTGCTTGCTCGAACGAGCAACTTACGTAGGAGCAACTTCCTGCACTGTACGTCGTGACCCCCCCCTTCGACCACCCGAAGAAGCAGTGCAAATATTATCCTTTCCTTTTGGGAAGACCCACGTTGTGCGTTTCCTTAAGGTGCTGGCGGTTGTTCTGCACTGGGGAAAGCT